>NC_056726.1:1539891718-1539906718 GCF_019279795.1 Protopterus annectens
ATGTACACACAGATACATGTTTTTTTCACATACACATAGCAAAGGTTGGAAGCAAGTAGCTGAGAAAGAAATAGTTAAAGATTTCATCTGAAAAAGGAAAACACATACATTAAAGGTGGTTATCATACATGGTGTAGTGTTAACTTTAAATCTTTCCAGTAGGTAGGTGATACACAGAATTTTAAACAGTTAGAGAGTCAGAGTTTTATTCCTGTAATGAGGTTCTCATTTATGAATTATGTTTGAGTGGGGGTTAGTCAGGGTTTGTACAGGAAGAAAGCCACTGCATTTTTAGGTATTTCCTAAAGGATTTTTTGAATTAGGATAGGGAGGGGTCAGTGGTGAGTTCAGCAGGAAATAGGTTCCAGTTTTTACTGGCAGAGTTGGAGAATAGTGATTCACCAGCTGAAGTTTTGGTTTTAACAGTTTGCACTAGCAATATTTTGGAAGAGCAAAGGGATTTTAGGTTACTGTAGGGGGTAATAATATTTTTCAGTATGAGTGTACTGTCTGGTTGGTAGAGGATTTTGTGGACAACTATCAGTTGGTTATATTGCAGTTGATAGGATAGTTCAAGCCGGTCAAATGATTGAAGATTAAGGCAGTGATTGGTTCTATAAGCTGATCCTGTGGCAAATCTGGCAATGCTATTGTAACACCTAGTTAATTTACTGAGGTTTGATTTGCTTAGGTTTTAGAAGATGGGTGAGGCATAAAGAAGAGTCGATAGCAGATGTGTACGGGCAATAACAGTTCTAGCAGATGGGGTTAGGAATGGTTTAATCCTGTATAAAGAGCCTAATTTTTTATTAACTGTTTCAATAGTTTTGTCTATATGATGTGAGCATCAAACTTGAGGTTGTTGTCGATGATCACTCCCAGTAGTTTAGTACTAGGTTCTGGGGAAATTATGGTACCATTGTTAGATATTATGGTGAGAGGTGGTAAGGGGACCTTGCAAGTGGGGGAAAAGAGTAATAGTTTGGTTTTATTTGGGTTTAATAGTAGTTGGTGACCAGTGAGCCAGTTCTCTACTTTGTTGAAAGTGATTTGAGACAAGGATTGTAAATCTGTGGGGGAGGTGGCAGAGCAGATTAGGGTTGAGTCATCTGCATACTGAATACAAGTTGCATCAGGGGTGACTTTGTACAGGTCATTAATGAATATGGAGAATAGGAGGGGACCTAATATAGATCCCTGTGGGACTCCAAGGGTGACTGGTAAAAGGGACGATAGGTTACTCCTCCATAGTACAGCTTGTTGTCTGTCACTTGGGTAAGAATGAAAGCAGGTAACTGCTAGGTTTTCTATGGAGAGTGATTTTAATGTGTTTAAGAGTAGCTGGTCATTTACCATATCAAATGCCTTGGATAGGTCAAGGAAGAGGGATGAGAGAGTTTGTTGTCATTACGGTTTTGATTTATTGTATGGGAGAAGGAGAGAAGGGCTGAGGTTGTACTATGGCAAGGTCTAAATCCATGCTGGGAGGGGGCTAGGAGAGTGTTTTGATTCAGATAGGCAATAAATTGCTTGTGGATACATTTTTCCATTATTGTAGCAAAGGGAGACAGAATGGCTATAGGCCTATAATTTGAAAGTTCAGTGGAGTCCATGCAATGAAGATAACAATTCTCAGAAGAGGGATGAGTGTTCTCTAGGTTGCAATATAGAACTCTTTCATTTTGACTAAGTAGCTGAAGATATTTATATAAAATAACATCACATAAGTATAGATTTTATGACAGGTAAGGACCACTTTCCCCATTTAATCCATTCACCATGAGTTTGATTACATTTCTGTCCATGTTCTGATAATTCTATATTGGAAGGGAATCATTGAAGTCATCACAAGTACGTCTCTTTCTGACCAAGACATTTCCCCACTGTAATTGCTACCTTGGGGGTTGTTTATAATAAGTAAGGTGTGTGTGTTGGGGGAGGGGTACAATTCCCACAATGGGGTGCTTGGCAAAACCCTCTCAGCAAATATATAGCTTTATAGGACTCTGCTTCTTCTGTCCTCACATCTGAAGTGAAGCTTGTGATGACTTAAAGTGAATTCATTGAAAGACTATGTTATCACTATTTTTTGCTTTTTATTATTTAAATAGATAATAGCTGAACATGGATCTAGTGTACTGTTCAGCCACCTGCTAAATATATGAAGTAAAAATAAAGTGTTAGGGAAGTGTGCAAACAATAAGTAGAATAATAACATAAGGCATCATTAGTGACATAAGCAAGGGGGAAATAGAACATTCTTCATAAAGGCAAGTGCTGAAAAAGAAAACATTTTGTGAAACTCTGGTTTTGCATTATTTTTATATTTCTTTCCAAAACAGGAGTTGGTAAAAAACTATTATAATCAGCAAGGGTGGCTGAAAATTCACGGATTTAAAAAAAAAATGCCTTGAACTACCTGTAAAAACTAGAATAAACAAAAATGCTTTGAACTGCTTGTGAAACGTACAATAACAGTGAACATCTTTTAATCCCCCTATTGTATTTCACTGATATGTAAAGGCAGGCAGGTCATTCATGACTTATACAGTTTTATGGAACTGAGATGCTTGACTGGACATTATAAAGCTTTTCAAGGAACTGCAGTAGCACAGATCTTCATGCTTTTACACTGTTGGCTATGCAGGTTTTGGCTGTGTGGGCCAGAATGTAGGGTGAATTGCTTATTGTGAATCTTCTTCTTCTTTTGGCTTTTCCCGGGTTGCCACAGTGAATCACCTGTCCGCTCATGATTGGCAGTGGAGTTTTATGGTGCCGAGTTGCCAGCCCGGTGCCCAACCTTCCACAGAAGACACACACATGCATGCACTCACACCTAGGGCCAATTTAGAGTGTCCAATCCACCTAGAGCATGTCTTTGGGATGTGGGAGGAAACCGGAGCACCCGGAGGAAACCCACACGACCACAGGGAGGACATGCAGACTGCACTCAGAAGGCACCCCAGCCGAGAATCGAACCGGAGAACCTCTTGCTGTGAGGTGGCAACACTAACTGCTGCACCACTGTGGCCACCCATGTGAAATTAAATTGTGTATGCGGCATTGAAACAGCTGAAATAAAAATGTTTAGACAGATGGTTAGATTACCATAAATGTTGCTGATTGAGTAAACATTGTGGTTAACATAGGTGGCACAGTGGTGCAGCGGTTAACGTTGTCGCCTCACAGCAAGAGGTTCTCCGTTTCGATTCTCGGCTGGGGTGCCTTCTGTGTGGAGTTTGCATGTTCTCCCCATGTTCGCGTGGGTTTCCTCCGGGTACTCCGGTTTCCTCCCACATTCCAAAGACATGCATCTGGAGCATTTCTCCCCGGGCCTCCGCTGAAAACAGGCTCTGTGGAACCTAGTCGGACTTTCCGGGTCAACAAATGATAAATAAAAATAAATTGCCTTGGGTGAAGGGATGCCTGCATTGGTGGCATTTGTTTCTTAGCATATCGTTAACTAAAGTAAATCTTACTTCCCAAGCGGGGATAGCAGCACATGTGAGCAGTATGCCCATGAATGACAGTGGCTTAAATTATATTATCTCACAGTACAGATATGATTAAAAATGAGATATGTTCATTCCTCTAGTGGGGTCTTCTTGATTAAGTATTTGTAGTAAAAGGGGTCACTATAACTTGCTGTTGATAAAAAATCCTAACCACTTACAATCTGATTATATGTCTGAGCCTCTGTTAATACTGGACACCATTGTGGGACAGCTGCAGAACATGAGAGTAAATCGTTTTCCATTTTGTATTTACATCAAGACAAACATAATATTGTTGAAGTATTTGTACAGTGAAATATTTACCTTTACACTTAATACTATGTATAACAGTGAAATAACAATACCCCTTTATAATTTTTCAAAGAAGCACCAGGAAACAGTAAAAGCTGATAGGGCAGTAGTGACCAGTGGCCACTGATGCTTAGAAGGTCAAAGGGCTGTGGGGTCCAGCTTCACACCATGTACTGGCCTTCAGGTTCCAGTACTGACACTGCAATGTAGCATAACAGAGTGGTACAGTTCTGAGGGATAGCCTTCAGATGAGACATTAAAATAATGGGGATAGCTTGGGTGAATGTTAAAGTTTCCATGGCACTTATCAAAAAAAAAAAAAGAATAATTGGGAAATTTCCTTGTTACCATTTACAATTTGCCCCTACTCATTAAGAATGCCACTTTGGGTCTCCCGTGAACCAGGGCAACAAAAATAAGTATGCAAATAAATAAATAAGTGTAGTTGGAAGGCCTCTAATGCCATACTGTATGGATGAGTGGGTTAAGAAAGTCAGCAGAGATGAATGCAGAGATCAAATACATTTGGGAGGAATGATACCAGCTCTGTGGGAGAGCAGGATAGATTACTAACTAAGACTCAGTTGATCAGAGTCTCAAATGCTGGAAGAGCCGGACAGGGGATGACGGGAAATGACTGGACTTTTGGCTTGCCCACCCAGGGTAAGGGAAGATGATGGTCACACTCAACTGACAACTCCCATTGAAGAAATCGATGCATTTATGAAGCGATTGTAGACTGGGAAACACAGACGTAAAGATCCAAAGTTGGTATCAGTGCCTGTTCATGGATTGTGCATGTGGTGTCACATGCACAGTGTGGGATGAGTGTAGGATGTGCCTGTGGTGATGTCGGTATTGTGCATGTGGGATCACAAGCGCAGTGGGGGACGAGTGTAGGATGTGCCTATGGTGATGTTGGTATTGTGCATGTGGGATCATACTCACAGTGGGGGATGAAAGTTGGATGTGCCTATGGTGATGTTTGTATTGTGCATGTGGGATCACATGCACAGTGGGGGACTAGCGTAGGATGTGCCTGTGGTGATGTTGGTATTGTGCATGTGGGATCACACCCACAGTGGGGGAAGAGTGTAGGATGTGCTTGTGGTGATGTGGGTATTGTGCATGTGGGATCACACCCACTGTGGGGGAAGAGTGTAGGATGTCCATGTGGTGATGTTGGTATTGTGCATGTGGGATCACACCCACAGTGGGGGAAGAGTGTAGGATGTGCTTGTGGTGATGTCGGTATTGTGCATGTGGGATCACACCCACTGTGGGGGAAGAGTGTAGGATGTGCCTGTGGTGATGTCGGTATTGTGCATTTGGGATCACATGCACAGTGGGGGGAGAGTGCAGGATATGCCTGTGGTGATGTTGGTGGACATGTCAGCCATCAGCCAGTGGGGTTAAGGCCATATTATTATGAGCACTTTGAACTTCTATAGCTCTCATTCTAGATGAAGTGAAACTGCTAGGGGATAGGGTATACAATGATCCAAGGAGCTCCTTTCCAAAGGAAAAGCTAGAAAACACACCTTGAGGCCCCTGTCTGTTAAGAAAGCCAGACTTACTTAAATGAGGGAATGAGGGTGTGTGTCACCATCAAGTGGAACTGAAGAGATAATGTGGGCATGGGCACAAAGAGCTCTCATAGCTGCCTAGACAATGACCCTCCTCAGATGTCTCTGTCGTTCTCATACCTGCCTGGTCTATGACCCCGTCTGGATGTCTCTGCCCTGCCCATGCTGTACCTTCCCGTTATGGGAGTTACACTGGCTGATTTTGATGGTCAGCAGCCATGGGAGCAAAAAACATCTTGGGGAAAAAAACAAGATTTGTGAAAAATGCAGAAGTTTATGAAACAGGTTCACTTTTTTAGGCATGTCAGTGAAATAAGGAAGTAAAGGACAAGACTGCAAAGATTAAGGAAATTATTTGATTTAACAAGGCTGCAGTGGGGAGAAGGTAGTCTAAACATTTAAATATGGCATCTACTTTCAAGAAATAATTAAAGTATTCTGGTCTTGAGCTGAAAATTCTTAAGGTTTTATAAAGTATAAGGCTGGATATATATTTTGAAAATTGTCTAGGTCGTGATGGTTAAATATTTCCCAGGGTATGAAGTGTGTGTGAGTGTGTGCGTGTGTGCGTGTGTGCATGCGTGTGTGTGTGTGTGTGCGCGCGCGTGTGTGCGCACGTGTGTGTGTGTGTGTGTGTGTGTGTGTGTGTGTGTGTGTGTGTGTGTGTGTGTGTGTGTGTGTGTGTGTGTGTGTGTGTGTGTGTGTGTGTGTGTGTGTGTGTGTGTGTGCAGGCGCGCGGGCCTGTGTGCATACATATGTATATATGTATGCATTTTTTATATACACAACTTTATTTTAGTACAGGCAATGCAGCAGTCATGATACCTCTCAATTGTCCAGATTTTTACAGAATGTCATTATTTTGCCTTATATTTTTGGTATGTTATTCATAAAATTTGTGGTTTTCTGGCAAATCACTGAGGACTGAAGTCACTAAATAATGACATACATTTGAGTTTCAGACTTCATATTATTCAGAAAATGCATGCTAATAGAAACTCCGTTATTCTAGCAACTTTTTGAGTTTGTGAAAGCAATATTTGATACCTGTTTTGAGCTTTTGCCCTGCCATTATTTTAGGCTTTGCCAGGATTTATTATGCTAAGAGGTAGAGCGGTATGATCATAGCAGTAAGTGGGAGAAATTAGAAGTAATTAAAAACAAAAAGAAGAGAAAACAATGGGACAGGTTAACAGACTCAAGTATCTGTGAGGTATAGTTGAGCACAAGGGAAGTCTAAATGAGGGGGGGGGGGTCAAAGTTAGAATCAGGAGCAATGCAGTCATTTGGCATAAAGTGTCAGGGATAGTGTGTAAGAAAAATGCCAAAGAAATTGAAAAGCAAAATGTACAAACCAGTGATATGATTTGTGCTTCTGTATGGCACAAAAACCTGTGCTGTGAAGGCAGAGTAGCTGTGGAGGTTTGAGGTGATGGAGATGAAGTGCCTGAGATAGGTAGTAAGATGCACACCTTGTAACAGATGAAAAAAACGAGGACATCAGTGCAGAAGGAAAAGTAGCTTAAAATACAGAGAAAAGTCAAAGAGAAAATATTATAGGGGTTTAGTCACATGTGCAGGAAAACAGAAGATCATTCAGTAAAGCTGATTTCAGAAAGGAAGGAAAAAGGCAGGGGGGATGAGGGCATCCAGCCAAGAGATAGATGTATGGATGGATGGGTGGATGGATTGTGCAAAAGAAGCAGGCATGAGTGTTAAGGAAAGTAGGCAAGTGGCCCTGAATTGAGAGAAGTGGTGACAGCTGGCGCAAGAGCCTGATTCCATGTAAAAATGGGAAAAGAGGGCTGATGATTATACATACACACTCACACACACACACACACACACACACACACACACACACACATATATATATATATATATATATATATATATATATATATATATATATATATATATATATGTATGGTTTACCTTTAAAATGTCATCTGTTATCTGTGAGACACAACATGTGCAAAAGGCACTTTCAAAGTTTCATTTTAGCAGAAAAAAAATGTTGAATTCACAACAGCGAATGCACGGTAGCATTCACTGCTGTGAATTTGGCCTTCTGAGTGGAGATTACATTATAGTGGGGATCGGAAAATGTACCTTTTCCCCACACTGTAGCTCGATCTTGGAGTTAGTATTTATATGAGTAGCAGGGTGTGTGGGCTTTGCAGGAGGGCTTGCCCCCTGCAACACATTCTTAGGAAAAATCCGGAAGTGCAGGTAGTTTTGGTGAAAGTCAACATTCCCGAGTGTCGACTTTCTAAAGTGACCGGTTCGCACATGTGAGTGTGCACAGTGTTGTTTTCTGCATTTTGGTTTGGGTAAGTGAACACTCGAACATATCATTTACATTTTAAAGGTAAACCTATATATATCTATATACATATATATATATATATATATATATATATATATATATATATATATATATATATATATATATATATATAAGTGTGTGTGTGTGTGTGTGTGTGTCCACGTGCGCACGAAAGCATGCATGTGCATGTATTACCAATTCCTTAAGCTCACTGGAGACAGAGCTACATAAAACACAGTTTTATTATTAAATATAAAATGAAAACATGCATTTTGGCTTTGTACAATTAATATTATGGATATTTACATTATTTACATAGTATCCTAGATGCAAGTTATTAGTATTGAAGAAACTCCAGCAAATGTATTCCAAACAGGCTCAGTTCCACACAGTCCTTCCTGTAGCCAGTCTATAGGATACAGTTCACAGGTACAGGTATGGGCTGTACCTTCATTTCAGGTCTACATAAACTATTTGACTGATCTTCATTCATGTCATATCCAACTTAGGCTGCAAGTGAACTATCCTACTCCAGGAATCATAAATCTTTAGGCAGACCCATGCTCTAACTCATGTTCTACTCCAGGAATCATAAATCTTTAGGCAGACCCCTGCTCATAGGTTCATAGGTAGGTACTAGGCTATCTGCCCAAAGGCATTTATAAGCCTAGCCAGAATGTGTTGGCTTTCACCGCCCCCTTAGATTAGTTCCCTGTGCCTCTGTCCAGCAGAGCTACTGAAGTGATCCCTGGGGTAAACTTTCTCTTTCCCATCCACTCGTCAAGGTTTCTCTTGAAGAGTGTTAGCGAGGAGCTTTGCCTAATGTAGATTGGAATCTTGTTCCAAAGTATGGGAAGTCTCTGGGACAGGAATCTATCCCTCCAGCATGTCCTATTTATTGTTGTGATGAGGTTTAGACCCCAAGAGCATGTGGCTCGAGGAGATAAGGTTTTCTTTAGGTGGAGCATGTCCATCAATTCTGGGTTGGACATGGCCTTGTATGTCAGGCAGAGATCACCTCTGAGTAGACGGTATGCAACCGAGTACAGCTGGAGTTTCTTCAGTATAGCTGCATAAGGCATTGATTTGAGGCCAGTGATCCTCTTGGTGAGGTACTTCTGTGGTCTTTCCAGTTTTTGCAGGTGTCTTGTAAGGTGCATCTCAAATGGGGCATTGTACTCTATGATGGGTCTAATGAGTGATGAGTAGAGTGGCACAATGACCTCTTTTGATCTGGATGCGAACCCTTTTGTGATAAGGTGGGCCACGTAGAAGGATTTTCTAACCACTTTGGCAATGTGATTATCAAAGCAGAGATTACTATCTACGTGGGTCCCAGATCCCTTATTACATCTTCCATATTTAGGGGACTACCACCTATGTGGTAGTTTGTGGGTACTTTGTTTTTTCCAAAGGGGATAACTATGCACTTTTGGCATTTAGCTTGAGGCCATGATTTTGACACCAGGTATCCGTCTCAATGAGACCCTTTTGGAGGATGTCTGTGTCAGCTGGAGAGTCAATTATAGCCCCTAGTTTGCAGTAGTCTGTAAACTTGGTCAGCCATAGTCCTCCTGTGCTTGCCTGTACCTCTGAGAAGTATATGCCGAACAGGAGGGGTCCAAGGACTGAGCCCTGTGGAATGCAACTTGTAACCGGTTTAGAGTCAGACCTAGGTCCCACAATTCATACCATGTGGGTTCTGTCCGTGAGCCAGATGGCAAGCCATCTTGTGACATAGGGGTTTATGTTCAGGCTGGTGAGCTTGTCTATAATACCAGAATGGGGAATGGTGTCAAAGGCCTTTGCGAGGTCTAGGTAGGCTGTGTATACCACCTTTCCCTCATCTATAGCCTTGGTAACTGTCTCAAAGAAGACCACCAGGTTTAGGAGGCATAATCTGCCCTTAACAAAGCCGAACTGGGTAGGGTCCAGTGTTTGGAGGTTCCCAATGTCTCTGTTAATGAGTTCCATGATGGTGTGCTCCATAGCCTTGCAGACCAAGCTAGTCAGGCTTATAGGGCGATAGTTCCTGGGGTCTGTTGTAGCTTCACCTTTGTGGAGTGGAATAACCATTGCTGTGCACCACTCTGTGGGTACGTAACCATTGGAGATGCTGACTTTAAACAGTGTGTTTAGGTGAGGGTTAGTTTGTCTTTGAGCTCATGTAGGACACAGCCTGGGATACCGTCCGGTCCCATTGATGTTGTGTTTTTGGCTTTGGAGAGGGCTGTTTTAACCTGACTGTCTGTGATTTCAGGGCCTCTACATTCTTCTGGTCTGGTTATGGGCCCTTTTGGGGGTGAGAGGGGGGTGAAGTTTATGCTGAACCTGTCTGTCAGGATGTTGGCGATATCAGTTGGTTCAGTGTATTTTGTGCCATTCTACACTAACTCCAGATCTGAGCATTGCCACTTAGATTCTTGACATAGCTAAAGAATGTCTTGTGGTTATCTTTGGAGTCCTTGGCAATTCTTCTTACGAAGCTCGCCTTGGATGATTTTATGAGGGATCATAGTTTTTTGCTGATACTGAACAGGGATGTCTTCCCTTCTTGGGATTTTACTCTTTTCTGTACTAGTTTCCTCCTTCTATTGTATAGCTTATTTTTGGCAGGAGTCCACCAGACTGGTTTCCATTTCATGGAGGACAGAGTCTTGGTTTTGCTTGGGTTAGCATGATCCATGCATTCTTGTAGGTGCCCGTAGAATGTATTAGTAAAGGATTTTGCAGCTTGGACAGCGTTATCCTTTAGCATGGGGACTTTGAAACTTTCCACCTTGGTCTTAAGTAATGTGAAGTTTGCTTTTGAAAAGTTTTTCACAGTTTCCTTGTCCGGGGGTGGGGGCAGAATGTGGACATCCAAAGTGATTTGTTTATGGTCTGATCTAACCAGCGATGGGTTGACCTCTGGTGTGGAGCATCGGTCCCCCATGTTGGTGATGACCAAGTCCAATATGTTGACACCTCTGGTGGGAGTGTGAACCAGTTGATCCAGGGCATTTGAGTTTATAAATTCTAGGAAATGTTGGGCAAGGGAATTAGTACTTGAGTAGTTCTCCCAGTTAATGTTTGGGTAATTGAAATCACCCAATATTAGGGTGTTTGGTAGGACCTGTATATTTCCCAGTGTTTCCAGAAATGCAGAATGGGGGTCCTGGGACATGGTGGGTGATCTGTAGCAACCTGCAATTTGAATTGCAGTTTTGCCCATTGTTAGTTGCAAGTGGATGATCTCTGAAGCATCGTGCTGTGCCACTAACCTGGAGATGTGGGTATCCTTGATGAATATGGATACACCCCTGCCTTTCTATTTTGGTCCAGGTTCTGTGACCGAAATGTATGGTATGAGTTGTAGCCTGGTAGTGCTGGGGTGCTGTCTGGAGCCTTAAACCATGTTTCTGTTACTGCACATATATTGATTTTCTCCATACTGAGGAGTGCCTCGAGTGCGTGCATTTTGAGGTTTAGACTTCTGGCATTGAGTAGCATTACCCTCAGTTTTTTGTTACTTGTGCTATTTATGGTGGTGGGTTTGTCTTTTGAGCCTCTAACTGATGTCCTACTCCAGGAATCATAAATCTTTAGGCAGACCTCTGCTCTAACTCATGTCCTACTTGAATAACTAATTTCTGATTACCTGCTTTCAGACTACAGAATTTTATACAATCCTATTAGGCGATAAGTTTTATATTATTGTATCAAATACAATCAACTACCTCATTATATACTGTCAGAAATTTAAAGGCAATAAAGAAATGTTCCATATTTTTCACATGCAAGATGTCACAATTTTATCCATCCCAGCATAAAATAATCAGTTTTGGAACCATAAAGACGGGTTGTAAGACTTAAAAGCCATCTTGGTCTGTTAGTGACAGTATAGTAAACACGCTGGACTAATACTGCCCAGTGGAATAAATAATTATATTGCTATCCTGCTGTTTGCCCAGGCATTGTAATGGGGCATGATCTGTCACTAGGCTAAAGTGCCTGCCTTACAGGTAGTACTTTATAGAACAAAAGGCCTACTTCCCAGCCACGCACTGTCTTTTGATGGTTCATACATTTTCTCTGCATTACTTATAATTTAACTGATATAGCAGAGAGGTAGAGCAAACGTATCACATTAATGTATTGAAGTCATGAAGGAAGCAAACATTTGTTTTAGAAAGCTTACAAACTGAAATTCCTTCAAGAATGACCAGGAAGTCTCTATCTGAAACACAGCAATAAAAATCCCTGTGAAATGTACAGAAGCAGGAACCTGGATAATTTTTTTGTTAAGAAATAATGGAGTGTACTCAAAATTACTAAAAATACCCAGGAGAATTAAAATAGTAGGGCATACTGTATAAACAATATCCAAACTGAAAGTTAAGTTAAGACCTTATACATTATTACAGTCACAGAAACAATTAATACAAGAAGTTCAAAAAACATAGACAGACTAGGTGTGTCAGAGAACCACACAGTGAATGGAGCAGCCTAATAGTGCCATGCCCTAAGCCTAAAGATCATATCGCATTCTGCAATGACTTTGGGAAACCAAATTGTGTTTTAAAGTTTGCTACCTATCCCATACCTAATATTCATAAGTTTATAGACAACCTAAGGGAAGGCCAAATACTTGACAACAATAGACATGACAATGAGATGCTGGCAGATAGCATTTACTCCCTCTGTTGAAGGAAACTAAAACACATTTCATGTAACTGCTGGTAGTCTATTTTGATACATAGTATTACTACTGGGCCTACATAAAGCCCCAACCATCTTTCAGAGGCTTTTGTATAAACTCCACTCACAATACTCTGCTGTATATCTGGATGATGTGATATTTCAGTCAAAGGATTAAGACTCTTACTTACCCCAAGCTCAGCCTGTGTTAGAATCCATAAGGTAGCCAGGATTGACTGTAAATTCTAAAAAAGTTAAATTGGGTATGGTAGAAGCTAAGAATTTAGGGTACCTTACAGGAAGACAGATGGTAAAACTACAACAAGAAAAGATACAGGCCTTAAAACACTGGGCTGTACCCTCTATTAAAAACAGATATATATATTTACCTTGGTTTAGCTCGGTACTACAAAAAGTTTATGCCTAATTTTGCAATTATTGTCTACCTGGTAATGCAAAGAAACATGAACCAGGAAAAGAACAATGAGCATGAATGCTCGGTGATCACTGCAAAGTACACCACATTTATTTAGTACAAAGACATAAGCCTTTTGTCCATAAGTTTTAGACTTCTTCAGATAATAGAATGTAAAAGATACACTGCTATTTAAAAACGTTTGAAATCACATGACACTTTTGCATCACAAATTTTAGAGCAACAATGTAACTAAAATACAATAAAGGCATTAACATTATAGAAGGAATAATACAGTACCAAAAAATAAAACCATTTAAGAATATTGCACATAAATGCAAACTAATTTAGTTGAAAAGCTTATTTAAAACATAACTCTGACATTGGTAGGTTTTTAATTTCAGTAAGCAAATCATGGATAGAGTCCCATTAAGTCCTGAGTGGTTATGTGCATTTAGTTGCCATAGCAACTCTTTTTTTCTCTAAAACTAACCCTCAGGGCACCCCCCCTTGTGTTGACATCAAGCTGATCTAACACCACAAAATTTAAATAATGTTCCAGGCAGTCATTTAATGTTTAAACAGGGCATTATTTTCATTTTTTGTTCTGATGGTATGCAGATGTTTGTGAATTCTTTCTATCAACATGGATTCAGTCTTTCCTATGTAGAATACTGAACAGTTTTGCCAAAGGGCTACATAAACAACCTCTTTAGACAGGCAATTGTGTCTATCATTAATAAACCATGTTTCATTTTTTTATTACAACATGATCCACACACAAGATGTCTTTACAAAACTTGCATGAACCACATTTAAACATGCCTTTCTTTATATCATCCTTGTTTCTTTTAAATGATATTTCAAGCATATTTTACATACTAATGCCCTTCTCATAAATGACCAATGGAACTTTAGAAAAGTTTGTCCTTAAGTCTGTGTTGTCATATACTCACCCCCAATTTTTATTCCACACCCACCTAATGAATTCAGAGTTCAACACAAAGATGGTAATAAAACTACAGGTATACGGAATTTCATTACTAGTTGTCCCATGGTCTCTAATGTCAGTAGAGTAAGATACTGGTTCTGTCCTCTGCAGTCCAACAAAATAGGGCAGTAAAAATTAGACCTCCTCTTACAAATCACCTCATTCACAGAGTAGCTAATAAAGGTCTCAGGGTAACCCCTCTTCAAGAACATATTTTTAAGTGTCTCACATTATTCAACAAAGTCATCAAAAAGTATAACCATACATGCCACTCTGGTAAACTGGCCCTTAATGACAGTTTTTTTTTTGTCTGGTGGGGTGGGAGCTGGAGTAGTGAAAGAAAGAATTTGAGTAAGTGGGTTTTCAAAAGATCTTAGCTGTTATGTATTTTTGTCCTTTCCCTCAATAATTTTACATCCAGGTGTGAAACAGCACCTTCTCCTAGTTCATACATAAATTATAGGAAATCTGTGGTCTGGCTAATGAATTCTATAAACTCGTAAATCTTATCCACACCATCCTTCCAAATGATAACTATATCATCCAGGTACTGCATATAGAGATACCAGGAATTCTTGAAGCCACTGCTAAAAATGTACTCTTTTCTCCAATTATACCATCACCATGTTAACATAAAGGGACCAACAGGCTGAGCCCCTTCTGTTGCAGGAAAAACTGGTTTTCAAACACTATAAAATTGTTATGCAAGACTAAATCCAAAATTTGAGTGTATAGGTTCCCTCACTCTTGAGATAGTTCAGTAAAATTGTGTAAGAAATCAGTAAACCTTGTTAGCCCTATGTCATGTGGCATTTCTATCACGTTATCGAAAGATGAAAATAGCGAATGCCATTTCATCGGCCCCAAAACATCCAAACATGAAAATATCGAACATTCATTACAGCGAATTTTTTCCCATGGAAAAAAATTTGCTGCTCTGAAACACATACACACAACACAAGCACATCAAACAAACAGCAACCACACACATACACTTAAATTCCTACATCTAATGCTACACTAAACTAAACATACACTACTATCTACCCAATTACCTTAAACCAAACCTTAACCCTAAGGTCCGTCACTATCGCACACTCGCCTAACCTGCACCCTAACCCTAACGCACTTAAACTGCCCCTAACCCTAAAGTCTGTCACTATCACACACAAGCCTAACCCGCGCCCTAACCC
>NC_056726.1:1539909218-1539929218 GCF_019279795.1 Protopterus annectens
TATATTGTTTTTTATCTATCATTTTAAACATCATCTATATCTTTAAAAATGATGGGCAGTACCTTGTTTGCTAATTAACCATGAGTATGAGTCATCATCTGCAGGTATATAAGCATGCAGTTAACACTTTGATTTTTGTATGGATCTGATGAAGCTACTTGTGAAAGCGCTTATCCTGTCTTATATTTTTGTATTAAAAGTGGAGATTTTAATTAATTTTTGCATCGTTTGACTTCCTAACTGTCGCTCAGTTCCTGGTTTTATTTACTGATTTTAAACTTTTTTCTGTGAACCTGAGTGTTTACCTGTCCCATTGGATTTACTTTGCTACACTATTACTAAGTGTGTTCACATCAGTTAAAGAAGGTAATAAATGCCCTCCTTCTTGGAAATACACTCAGGTATCACCAGTTCTGAGACAAGATAAAAAACCTGATGAGTGTACCTCATATAGACCCATAAGTTTATTAAATATAGACTATAAAATATTTATGCTAGTTCAAGCAGACAGAATAAAACAAATATTGCCATTATTGAGAGAGAAGAATCAGACAGGATTCATTGAAAACAGAAATACATATGACAAGATAAAGAGAATTTTGTCCCTTATTGATTTCATAAGCAAAACAAAAAATAAAATGAATGTCATTTGCTTAGATATTAACAAAGCATTTGATTCCATGAATTGGGATTACCTTTGGCTTGCACTGGTGGAGTATGGATCTTTGAAACAAATTTCTATCACTAATAAAGTCTCTTTATGATAAATCTTCAGCGTACATAAAAATAGGATCCTGTTTGTTGGAGCCTATTACCATTACAAAAGGTACAAAACAGGATTGTCCATTTTCTCTTTTGTTATCCGCATTAGTAATAGAGCCATTAGCAAATTTCATATGTGTAAACCCAAACATTCAAGGAATTCAACTAGACAATGATCTTGAGTTAAAGATTCAGCTATTTGCAGACAACATTTTATTGACTTTAAAAGAAGATAATAACACACTACAATAATTCTGGAAAGCAACAAAACAGTTTAAGAAGAATTCTGGGCTATCATATAATGAAAATAAAACCAATATGTTACTAATAAATATGAACAAAGAAGCATTAAATAAAAAATATCATAAATATCTGTCTAGAAATTATACAATCAAATACTTAGGAGTTAAAATTACAAATGATATATATATATATATATATATATATATATATATATATATATATATATAAAAGAGTGCAACTAAACTATAAAGAGATTTTGGATAATATCAAAGAACTCTTACAAAAATGGAATAAACTATTTTTTACCATGGAGGAAAGACTATATATAACTAAAATGATTATATTCCCGAAAATTCTATATTTTATACAAGTTTGCTCGCTACCTCCACCTAAATCATATTAAAAACAAATTGAAAGGTTAATAACAAAATTCTTATGGTACCCTAAAAAACCTAGAGTTGCCCTAAGACATCATGGGATTTAGAAGGATATATACAATATTCAGCTTTAAAAACAGTTTCTCTATGGTTAAACAAAGAATATATTTCCAAATGGAAACTAGCACATGAAAAAATCTGGTTAAAAACCACTCATGATACAATAAATAAACATGGGTATAGTACCGAATAGCTTACTTTGGTTATTGAAGAATATATGACAACAGAGAAACACAAAAATAGGTTTACCTTTATATCATCGATTACACTTTGTCGACCGGCCACTTAATCGACTCAGTTTACGTGAACCAAAACCGCGAAAAATTTCAAATATCGAAAAACATTTGACGTTCAACATTTCTGGCTGCGCCACACCTCCACACCATTGCTACCATGGGTCAAAAAGGGGAAAGGTTTTGTTGTTCGCTTATTTGGAATTTGACATTGGAGACGTTCGCATTTCGGTATTCGCTGAAGTCATTTCGCCCATATTTGGATCGACGATATAAAGGTAAACCACAAAAATATAAATTCTAAATACATTATCAACTATCAAAAAATTATCAATTTCAGCAATTGGCTAAGCTTCTGGTGTCATTCAAAGGGGATCCAGTGTCTGTCAGCCTGCGATAACATGCTCGACAAGCCACGCTGCTTTGCTAGAGATGGCTTGTACCTGTCACCCTTAGGCTTTTGAATACTGGCCAAGGCTCTTGCCATCCCCATAGTGCCTTTTTTAGGCAAGGCTCAAAAGACAGACCCACAGCCATAACTAGCACAAGTAACAAAAAACTGAGGGTAATGCTACTCAATGCCAGAAGTCTAAACCTCAAAATGCACGCACTCGAGGCACTCCTCAGTATGGAGAAAATCAATATATGTGCAGTAACAGAAACCTGGTTTAAGGCTCCAGAGAGCACCCCAGCACTACCAGGCTACAATTCATACCATACATTTCTGCCACAAAACCCAGACCGAAATACAAAAAGCGGGGGAGTACCCATATTCGTCAAGGATACCCACACCTCCAGGTTAGTGGCACAGCATAATGCTTCAGAGATCATCCACGTGCAACTAACAATGGGCAAAACTGCTATTCAAATTATAGCTTGCTACAGATAACCCACCATGTCCCAGGACCCCCACTCCGCATTCCTGGAAACACTGGGAAGCATAAAGGTCCTACCAAACACCTTGATATTGGGTGATTTCAATTACCCAAACATTAACTGGGAGAACTATTCAAGTGCAAACTCCCTTTTCCTAGAATTTATAAACTCAAACGCCCTGGATCAACTGGTCAACACCCCAACCAGAGGTGACAACATATTGGACCTGGTCATCACCAACATGGGTGACCAGTGTTCCACACCAGAGGTCAACCCCTCACTGGTTAGATCTAACCATAAACTAATCACTCTGGATATCCACATTCTGCCACTACGCCCGGTCAAAGAAACCACTGTGAAAAACTTTTCAAAAGCAAACTTCACATTACTTAAGACTGAGGTGGGAAGTTTCAAAGCCCCTATGCTAAAGGATAATGCTGTCCAAGCTGCAAAATCCTTTACTAATGCACTCTACGGGCACCTACAAGAATGCATGGATCATGCTATCCCAAACAAAACCAAGACTCACTCCTCCAAGAAAAGGAAAGCAGTCTGGTGGACCCCTGCCATAAACAAGCTATACAATAGAGGAAGGAAACTAGTACAGAAAAGAGCAAAATCCCAAGAAGGGAAGACATCCCTGATCAGTATCAGCATGAAACTACCTACCCTCATAAAATCATCCAAGGCTAGCTTCGAAAGAAAAATTGCCATGGACTCCAAAGATAACCACAAGGCATTCTTTAGCTATGTCAAGAATCTAAGTGACAATTCTCAGATCTGCTCGGAGTTAGTGCAGAATGGCACAAAATACACTGAACCGACCGATATAGCCAACATCCTGGTAGACAGGTTCAGTGCAAACTTCAGCCCCCTCTCTCCCCCAAATGGGTCCATAACTATACCAGAAGAATGTAGTGTCCCTGAAATCACAGACACTCAGGTTAAAATAGCCCTCTCCAAAGCCAAAAACACAGCATCAATGGGACAGGACGGTGTCCCAGGCTGCGTCCTACACGAGCTCAAAGATGAACTAACCCCTCACCTAAACACACTGTTTAAAGTCAGCCTCTCCACAGGCTATGTGCCCACAGAGTGGTGCACAGCAACATTATTCCACTCCACAAAGGTGGAGCCACAACAGACCCCGGGAACTATCACCCTATAAGCCTGACTAGCTTAGTCTGTGAGTGCATCATCATGGATCTCATTAACAGAGACACTGGAAACCTCCAAACACTGGACCCTACCCAGTTTGGCTTTGTTAAGGGCAGATCATGCCTCCTATACCTTGTGGACTTCTTTGAGACAGTTACTAAGGCTATAGACAAGGGAAAGGTGGTCCACACAGCCTACCTAGACCTTGCAAAGGTCTTCAATGCCATTTCCCACTCTGGTATTATAGACAAGCTCACCAGACTGAACATAAACCCCTACGTCACAAGATGGGCTGCCAACTGGCTCACAGACAGAACCCACATGGTAAGAGTTGTGGGAGCTAGGTCTGACTCTAAACCAGTTACAAGTGGCGTTCCCCAGAGCTCAGTCCTAGGACCCCCCCCTGTTCGGCATATACTTCTTAGAGGTACAGGCAAGCACAGGAGGACTATAGCTGACCAAGTTTGCAGACGACTGCAAACTAGGGGCTACAATTGACTCTCTGGCTGACACAGACATCCTCCAAAAGGATCTCACTGAGACAAATACCTGGTGTCAAAACCATGGTCTCAAGCTAAATGCCAAGAAGTGCATAGTCATCCCTTTTTGAAAAAACAAAGTACCCACAAACTACCACATAGGTGGTAGCCCACTAAATACAGAAGACGTAATAAGGGATCTGGGGACCCAAGTAGATAAAAACCTCTCCTTTGATAATCACATTGCCAAAGTGGTTAGAAAATCCTTCTATGTGGCCCACCTAATCACAAAAGGGTTTGCATCCAGATTGAAAGGGGTCATTGGGCCCCTCTATGCATCACTCATCAGACCCATCATAGAGTACAATACCCCATTTGGGATGTACCTTACAAGACAGCTGCAAAAACTGGAAAGACCACAGAAGTACCTCACCAAGAGGATCATTGGCTTCAAGCAGATGCCCTATGCAGCTCGACTGAAGAAACTCCAGCTGTACTCGGTTGCATACCGCCTACTCAGAGGTGATCTCTGCCTGACATACAAGGCCATGTCCAACCCAGAATTGATGGACCCTAAAGTCTTTTATGCACTTTGTAAACAAAAATCTGGATATAAAAGCTTGGTCTTTTTTCATATTCCCAATAGCATATACACAAAAAATATTCATATGTTCTATGAATGCCATTTACTTAAAACATTATTGGGAAAGCATTAATTATTTGTTACAGGCACTGTTCATCGATAATTTCCAACTTACAAAATCTCTAGTTTTGTTGAAGACACCTGTGCCGTCTTGTGTTGAAAGGCAAAAATATGTAATTTTCTGGACTCTCCTTGCCATTGCAAGAAAAATATTGCACAGAACTGGAAATCTGTAACTCCTCCCAATTTTAAACATTTCAAGAACATGTAGGCCACAACAAAAGGCCACAACAAAACAACCAGGCAGTTCCTTTTCTTCTTTGTGCATAAATTTATTGTTAACAGCAATAGATACGGTAATAGACTCGGTAAGCGCTTTCGCTAATAAGCTTCATAAGACCATCTAACAAAACATCAAACAACCCCTACATATATAGAATTCATTGTCCAATCACATTCATACCTCAGTTAATCCATACAAGATTTTAAAAAGATAGTATTAAAAACTTTCACCAAAACAATTTTTAAAACATGACATCATTAAAAAATAATTAGTCAATACATAGTAATATATGAGTAAATATCTATCTTATTTCTGCACCCTCTGTTTTTAAAGTAAAGGTTTGATGGACACCCTTTCATTCAATCCTTTTCCCTTGTCAGCTCTAAGAATGATAATCCAACTTGTTTCCTTATATTCTGTATGGTTCCTAATGTCACCTTCCCTAATGTGTGGTGTAATAACCTTCAAAACTCTGAAGTTAAACCTATGTGTATCCCCTGTCTGTATAATATGTTTTGAGAGTGCATTATTGTCTGTCTTCTTCCTAACATTATACATATGTTCCCTTATCCTGTCTCTAAAAACCCTGTTGGTTTTCCCAACATAAAATGAGAGACAGGATTCACATTCTGCAAGATATACGACATTTGATGTCATACAAGTAGCTGCGGCAAGAAACATAAACTCTCTCTGGAGATCTGGGTGAAAAAATGTATTGGAGGTATTAATCAGTGAACAAAAATTACATTTACCATAGGGTTGTGTAGAACATTCTTCACCTTAAAAATCTTTAGCCCTCTTATCATAACAAAGGAGTCTTTTTAAATTCCTCCTGTTTTTATACAGGAATCTAGGTCTTTCACCAACCAACTCACTAATTCCTGTATCAACCTTCAAAATAGACCAGTTTTTGCTAAAAATCTCAACCAGATGTTTGTTATCACTGGTAAAGAAAAGGGGTATTTTAAGATGATTAGTACTAATAATATTATCTTGTTTCACTGTTCTTATAACTTCCTTATAAGTTACAAAGTACGGCACCGCTGCATCTACCCTTAAGGCACTGATACCTGAGAGATTCTGCTGAATTTCTCTCTGATTATATCCTCTTCTCTTAAGTCTGTACTCCAGGCTTTCCATTTCATTCTGAAACCCTTCATACAAAGGGTTCAGTCTGGATGCCCTCATACCTTGACCTTTTATCAAATTCTTAAAAATATAACTAGGATGCATACTTGATCTAGCCAAGAGGGAATTCCTATAACATGTTTTCCGAAAGACCCCAGTGTTGATAAGGCCAATATCCAACTTCTCTATATAGAGATCTAGATATTCTGTATGAAGGTATGACCACGTCATGGTAAATCTCAAGCACTCAGTCAGGTCATTCATCATTTGATGGACTTCATATAGCTGATCATGGCTTCCTTTCCATAACAAAAACAAGTCATCGACAAAACATCAATAAAAAATAACACGTTGCATGTACACATCTTTCTGAAAGAGCACAGTATTTTCCCAATGTGCCAAAAACATACTGGTGTAACTATTGGCACATGAAGTGCCCATAGCCACGCCATTTTTCTGAATATACATCCTATCATTGAAGGTAAATAAATTATTCTCAAGAATCACCTCTAAAAAGGGGCAAATGAGGTCCGTCTGTACTGGACCAAAGTCACTGTTCACTGTAAGATATTCATGTATATACTGTACACTCAATTCATTTGGAATAACAGTGAAGAGTGACTGTACATCAAGTGTAACAAAAATCACCCCATCTAAGTCATGAATCTGTTTGATGCACTCATAAAGGTCTACAAGAAATTGCTTAGAATCCCTGAGAACCACTTTATTCTGACTAATCACAGGTCTCAAGTATTTCTCCACATAAACTGACAAGGGTTCTGCAACCCAACCTCCACCTGCCACTATGGGTCTTATTGGTGGGTTCAATGGTTCTTTATGGACTTTCAGTAACCCTTGTATCAAAGGTATCAAACGACTGGCTACACTAAGATACCTATAGGTATCTTCTGTTATCAAGCCTCCCCTCAAGATATCACGTAACATTTCAGAAACAGATTCCATAACCCTATGGACTTCTGTCACAATAATCTCCCTATAATACTTTTTACCATTCAGCATCTCTTGCATGGACTGAACATAATGAGTGCTGTCCATGACCACAATGAGGCCTCTCTTGTCCGCTGGTCTTATGGATATCAGTTCATTATCCTGTAACTTTCTTAAAGCAATTCTCTCACTATAATTCAAATTATATCTAGCATTTCAGTTCCTACCTCTATCCTTTTTGTCATAAAACTTAAAAATCTCTTCTTCCATCAGCTTCATATAGGCATCAACAAAAGGGTGGTTGGTTAGAACATAAGTGCTCAATTTCCTAAAGGGGTAGAGCTGCTGTCCACCACTAGAAAGGGTCTGCTGTCCACCACTCTCCCCAGACTGTAGTCGTAGCATCACATTCCTACAAAAAAACATTAAGTCTAATATAGTATCTGATAACCTGCTCTCACATGAGGGGATAAAATTCAACCCTCTACTTAAGACTACACTCCAACAATGGGCTGTTATTGCCCTAGACTGTTTCCTGGGCAACTTTCTTATGCAGGATATCTCCTTCCTCTCTTGTCTTGGACACGTTCTTTATCTCTATGATCTTATTCTAATAATAAGATAATAATAATAATAATTATTATTCCCTGTACTCATCTCTTGAAAAAACAGTAATGAAATTGCAAAACATTCAAATTTATTAAAATCTTATAAAAAAAACGTCCCATAACTGTAATCGGCACTTTAATAAACAGTCTGATGAAGTCTTGACAAATACATCTACAAGACAAAAGTATTTACTGTTGCATTCATTCTATTAAAGCACTGATTACACTTACATGGATGTTTTTGTTTGAAGAATCCCTGTAGTCATATATGTGTGTCCTGGCCTGATAAATCATGACTAAATAGGAAGATGTAGACTTTTCCCTATTTGGGCTCTCATTTCTGAAACTGATTTGACAAATGGTGGTCAAGATGTGAGTTCCTTCTGAAACAAAGTCAGGAGGTTTTTGTGTATGATGTTCTCTGAAACAGAACATTTCTAGTACACCTACTTATCTGCTTTTTGACTAAAGGCACTATTAACGTTGGAGTCTCACAAGGATCCTTCCTTAGTACGCTATTATTTTCGCTATTCATCCATGATGTACCCACTGACCTGCTCAGCTTGGTTCCTTATACATTTGATATTTTACTACTTGAATCATCGTGACTCTTCAACAGAAACTATAATGTAGATTTATGCCACTAGATGAATAAATATGTTCCTAATCAAAGCCTTGAGGTCTACCGTCATGATATTTGACACCTCACAAAAACTCTGTAAATGTCCAAATCTAATTATTACTGATACAGACGGAACATCATTACTAATAGTAACAGAATAGAACTACCTAGGGATCACCTTGGGTCTACTGTTTCACTAGTCAAGCATGCAGACAATATTGGTAGCAAATCACTCCACTAACTAAACCCATGCTATACAGACTCGCACCTCCTTACATTACTGCTCATAATTCCTTAGCTAAAATGTGCTTATCCTCAAAAATCGAACATGGGCCCCCTCTTGTAACCTTACATTCTAGCTGATACACATAAAAAATACAAGCTACTGTAAACAAATTCTACTGATGTGTTCTTCTTCCAGAATCCCAAACTCATCCCTGCCAAATTCTATAGCAGTGTAATTGGCTACCTGTAAATGACAAAGCCACATTTCTACTTAATTGTGAAATTTACAAGATGTTCAAAATGGGACACATCACCTCCCAAAAAAATTACAAATCAACCAGCCCAGCTGCATACTTAGAGACAGTCAACAATATAGCATTTACCCACATTAGACCTCCCTTTTTAAACTTCACAGGAGAAACGGTCTTCTCTTGCTAGAGCCATCCATATGGGATCAGCTGCAGGCAGTAGTGTGGCTTCAAGAGACCCTTGGATTATTTATAAACAAACTGAAGAAACAACTGCTTAAGGAAAACTAATATTCTTGCTTCCTTGACAGGGGCTTGTTCTTATAGCTCATAATATTGTCGGACCTTTCTTCTAAAGATATACATTTTAGCAAATGACCAGTGATTGTATCACAGTTTACTTGTACATAGTGTATACTATATCACTTGCATTTATAATCATTTATAGTTGTAAATAACACACAACTGTATTGTCTCTTCTTTGTTACTCTACAATGTACAACTCTGCATTCTTTAAATGATGTAAAATTGTCTGTGTCTTGCACCATGGTGCCCAGGTTGGGTCTGAAAATGGTCTGTTGACCAGTTCATTTAACTGGTTATTAAACTGAAATAAATAAAAAATAAAAAAAAATAATAAAAAAAAAAAAATATTAGCAGACAAATAAATAAATAGTTCAAGTCTTCCTTTTTGTTTTTTTTTTTCACATCTCTCATGGGAACTAAATGCTTGCTAATAAGTGAAGTTCCAGGTCATTAGAGAAGACATTATTTCTTTATGTATTTAACTTTTGTTTGACATTGGCTAAACTTAGCATTAACTTGCTTGTTATAACTACAAAGATACGAGTAAAGCTAGAAATGTTTCCTCTTATTTCAAATGGTATGCTAAGTGATCTGTGTCAGATTGCATGTTAAAGGGACTACACATATGCTTTATTTTATATGCATTGCATATTAATTTACTGTAGATTATTTGTGTTTCTTCTGCTAATTTATGTCACTCTCTCAGACGACATCCTGATTTGTTGTAACGTAACTCTATTAATATTCATATCCATTAATTAATGTTACTTATAGTTCCCCTTCATGATGTTCAATGGATGTACTGTAGCTCCTCATAACTGTCACTGTGTCTGTATGTAATTCGTTTTGTCACCTGGTCGAAGTTGAAGTTTGTCCTTTGGCTTAGTTCATCTAAAAGGTTTGTGCATAAACAGCCCTCAAATTCTGCCAGGACAGAGCATAAATAAAACCAGGTGGAAGTAAAGTCTCTTGGTGAAAATAAAAACATTTATTGGATCAGAATAAAGTAAAGAATTAGATGCATGTTTGGAACAATGAATGGCAGCTGTTTCTTTACTGTTAGAAACACTTTCTTAAAAGCAAATTGTTCTTAATTTCTCAAAGGAAGAAAAAGCTCCATTTAATATAATGTTATTATAGACTGTATCTATGCAAGACTAGATTAGGAAAACGACTAAATACTTTTTTACACAGCCTACTAAAACTCATTTGATAATGACAGTTCTTGGCTACTTTCAACAAGAATACAGTTGAATTAGGAAACTAGAAGGCAGAAGGGAAAAGCCTTGGACCCCAGTCTGTTGTTAAGTGTTCTGTGTCTTGCATTTTTATGTATCGTCATGCAGCAGAAGTGTGAAAAGCTTAAAACAGATGCCTATTAATTAATATTTCTGCTGAAACAAGTGCTACGGAATCCCACAAGTAGAATAAACGGCCCAGAAAGAATAATGATGTGAAACGTAGTCCACAAAGCACAACCTAAACAAGACATTACATGAAGAGCTCAAACGATGCTTTGTAGCACTCATAACCCTGAGCTGCTTTTCTGCTGTCATGACTAATAGCTATGCATATGTATACACATTGCAGCAAGGTCACTAAATCATTGGGGTAGAGTTGGAGAATTTGCATTGGGATAATTAATACAAAAGCCATTTAGCTAAGAAATGGTAAGCTTTCACTCTAAAGTCCTTGGAGAATTCTACCATTCTCTCTTGAATTTGTTGCAAATGAGACAAGGAAGAAGAACACAAAAGGCAAGTATTTCAAGCCTCAGAGAAACTGCAATTGCTTAATAAAACACTTTATTTTGCAAACAGTGCCGAGAAAAAGAGCATGTTCTTAGCATGCTTTCTCATAGTTATGTTTTTAATTTAGTCACTTCACTTGAGTGAAACATTATCAGACATGTGGACATGTGTAAGTGATAGCACTGCCACATGCCTCATTTGCAGACTGATGTAGAGAATCATGTGACATTAGTCTGCCTCCAAACTAAGCAGAATTTTTTTTTCTGTTTCATACTAAATTCTATGCGGATGAACTCACAGGTTGGTTATCAGGATTTTGACATGAAAAGTAGTTTGAGATTTTTGGCCTCTGCTAATGCAATGAGGCAGATGTCAAGTCTTCATATGACACTCTTCACTGGAGGACATCTCCATTTTGCTTTGCTGCAAGGCACTCAGCTCCTAATGAGACACAGTGCTTGAACCATTTATTGTGACTGTGATTCCCCTGAGTTCTAGCTTAAAGATAGTGATAATTATCTGCTCAGGTATATTATTAATAAGGCTGCAATAGTGCTTTGTCACATTTAATTGATCTTTAGGTAATTGGCTTTAGAATGGTGCTTTGTTGTCCAATTCCCAGCCTTAGCTAGAAGACCTTTGGGAAGTTTTTGGATTAGCTTTAGCCTTCACAAAGGGTGAAGTGCAAAGAAGTTAGAGCACAGAAACATAAATAGAAATGTGAGCTAATGGTAATTCACATCCTCTGAGGAACAAGTTAATCAGCGTTTATAAATGACAGACTATGCAACCCACCTCATTTAAATGCTGATACTTTTGTTACAGCCTAATATATTACTGATTATTTCCAGCAGAATTATTGTGGTTGTTTGAAATGCCCCACAGTATTATGAATCCAAATTAATCAATAAATGAATGTGTAAATATATAAATGAATAACACAATGAAGGAATAAATAAATAAATAATCATGTGGCTTAATGCCTTTTCAAGAGAAATGTATATGAAAGCAGAGTGACGTATGCAGAATTGATCATTATTAAGTTACCATTTTATCCATCTAAAAATGTAGAGATGAATAGTGCTTATCCTGTTTTTGAAATATGGGAGAATGAAACTTATGCTGTAATACCTGAATCACTGAAGGAACTTATAGATGCACGAGAGATTCCTTTGCAAACTCCACTCAAAACAGAAAATCATTAGATTAGTCTTGAAAGCCAGTACAGCATTAAAGTTTGTAGAGTAACATTTCATTGCACGTATTCCTGTGTGTCTGTGGGCTGGAGGGCCTCAGTTATGTAGCTAATGGTACCTGTCATAGCTACTTATCCCATCGCTGGTGTTTATACAGTTACCCTCCCCATCAAGCCTCATTTCCCTCTCACAGCCCCATTTCTTCTCCCTGTCCCACTAGATGTAATTACGTGATATCATTCTATGTGGAGGTCTTTCTTTTCAAGCTAGGAATTAACTTTGTTACATATTTTAATTTTAGGTTGGTAGTGTGGGAATGGACAGTAGACTTGACCATCATGCTGCAAAGGGTGAGAGTTTTGCAATGCCTTATTGCCACCTTGGATGCATTGTTTCTGGGATGGGGTAAATGATTCCATCAACACTCACACCTGTACCCAGAGTGCTCCATTGTCCTGTGCAAGTATGCTGCTCATGCCAAGACTTGTAAATCTGAGTCTGGCACAAAGCCATTCATTAATTGTGGCTCACACAGTGGGACTCAACCACAATCTCTCCTACATAGTGGATCCTGAGCCCACTGTTCAATCCCAGATCTCTGGAGCTACAGTCAGGGCTCCGTCCTTCTCCACTTTGCTGCTGTTGTAGAACATAAGTGCTGTTGACACTGCTTGATAATCAAGTCAACAACAAAACACTACTCAGAGGCAGTTATTCATAGAAATTCTGTTATCTCATATTACAAGACACACATACACACACACACACACACACACACACACACACACACACACACACACACACACACACACACACACACACACACACTGTGGTAAAAAAATAAAGCCTATGCCAAAGGTGTACAATCTGCAGCCCTGGGGACACATACACTTGACTCTCTTGCATATAAGCATATAAGATGCAGGTTTCAAGTCTGCCTCCTTAAAGCACATATACCTAGAGCGAATTCACTGGCAAACCTTTTTCTCTCTCACTTATTTCCCTGCAGTTGCCCATCAGCTCTAACCACCTCCTCTTCTCGCTCACTTGATCTACTATACCCACCATAATGTCCTCTGGGCTCAACCTGATCCATGTCCAGGGCCTGTGAAGAAATATGGCGAAAGCCAGGGTACCGTTTGGCTAGGCTTATATAGGCCCTAGGGCCAATAGCCTAGTACCTACCTATGAACCTATTAGATGCTGATACATTGCCATACTGCTGCTGTGGAGTGTGTCCTAACCCCACCAGCCTGCCCCAGCCTTATGAACCATGCCTGCCCCAGCCTTGTGAACCAGGCAATGGCTGCCTTTGGGTGAGGCTCATGTGTATTTCTGTGCATGCACAACCTCCTGACTAAGGGGTATACATTCATAACTCCCTGATTAAGGGGTATGCATGCACAGCCTCCTGACAAAGGGGTATACATGCAGAACCTTTTGACTAAGGGGTAAACATTCATAACCTCCTGATTA
The DNA here is from genome assembly GCF_019279795.1 of Protopterus annectens. Taxonomy (NCBI): domain Eukaryota; kingdom Metazoa; phylum Chordata; order Ceratodontiformes; family Protopteridae; genus Protopterus; species Protopterus annectens. The sequence continues at coordinate 1,539,922,841 of NC_056726.1, forward strand.
AGGGTATGCATGTACAATCTTCTGACTAAGGGGTATACATGCAGAACCTTCTGACTAAGGGGTAAACATTTATAACCTCCTGATTAAGGGGTATGGATGCACAATCTTCGGACTAAGGGGTATACATGCACGACCTCCTGACTAAGGGGTATACATGCACAACCTCCTGACTAAGGGGTAAACATTCACAACCACCTGACTAAGGGGTATGCATGTATACACTCCTGAATAAGGGGCATACATGCACAGCCTCCTGACTGGGGGGGGGGGGCAGTGTTGATGGATAATGTTCAATATGTTGCTAAAATGTATGATATTCTATTGGATGATTCTTATGCCCAGTTTTAAAAAACAAGGTTAACATAACGTATGGTAAAATCTATGCACTTTTGTACAATATGCTTATGCAAGGGCAGATTGATGAAAAAGAATATAATTTTTTTTGTGTCTTGTACACTGGTGCCTACCATCTTTGGTGTTCCCAAGATCCACAAGAACATCCAGAATCCTCCGATGCACCCTATAGTGGATGCTAGATACTCGAGTACTGCACCACTTGTTCAATTTTTGGACTTTCACTTGAAAGGAATGTTACAGAAAGTGTCATACCTAGTTAAAGATTCTTGGGATTTTCTAGAATGATGCGACTCTCCAGCTTTAAAACAGGATGTTGTTTTTATCATTATTGATGTTAATAACATGCACTCACCTGTACACAGTGATACCACATGTAACAGTAAGGGTCATCTTGGTTTGCTGAATTTCTAGATGATTATTCAGACTTTGGACAAAACTTTTGTGGACTCGTTTGAAATTGTTTTATATGATAATTATATATTTTTTTAAAAATCAATATTTTTTACAAACTAAACGGATGGCCATGGGGTCTGCCTGTGGGGGTTTATATGGTAATGCAGTTATGGTCACATGGGAAAATAATTTTTGTTTGACAGTGTATTCTGTAACTTGTGGGTAGTTTATGTACATTACCAAGATGCCATTCTTGTTTTATGGCTTGACTCAGAAAAACATAAAATTCCCATATTTTTAGAATACATCAATGAGACACACCAGGTGGGTAAAAATCAGCTATCATACCTGGATGTATGGTTGGAAAAGGAACCTACTAGTTTACATTTGGTGCCATCTGTCTATAGAAAGCCCACTTATTTAAACACATTTCTGCATTTTTCGAGTGCACATCACTATAGGCAAAAGAAATCAGTGGTTAAAGGGCAGAAAGTAAGGGCAGCTGGCATGACAACTAGGTTAGGTGATTTTTTACGGGAATGTGATAATTTAAAAACTATGTTTATGGGGAAAGGTTATCCTGATGTGCTTATTCAGGAGTTAGTTGATGAAGTAAAGGAAAAAAAGAAATAACAATGTCTATTTTCCCAGTTTACATGACCATAAGTTTTTGCCCGCCAATGGGGGCACAGTAACTAACAATAATGGCCCCACAGAAAACAATTCTAATTCATTGGTTCTAGCTGCTTCTGAAATACAGTTTAATTACAAAAGTTCTTTTTTCACCACCTTCTCCATGGATTATAGAATTATAGAAGGCATTTTGAAAAAGAACTTGGTTATAATTAGAGAGAATCCTGAATGGGTAAAGAAGCTGGGTGAATACCCCATATCACATATAAGGGGCACAATCTCTTAAGAATGTTTTTGAAACAAAATAAAAAACTATGTGTACTAATGTCGTAAAGGACTGGCCAAATGTAATATGTGCAATGTTGTGTAAGTATGTTAAAATTGGCAATGTTATTAGTGTCAATGGGAGAAGCTTCACTGTCCGCAGTTCAGTTAACTGTAATAGTAAGGGTGCAGTTTATATTGCCCTATGTGAATGCTCTTCTGCTTATTACATAGGGAAAACAGAACACACGTTGAAAGAAAGAATAAAAGAACATCTTTGTGCCATTTCTAAGTTAAATGCAGCTAACGCCCTAGCTTGGCATGTATCTGCTTTTCCTGGTTATCACTTTAAATTTTCAGCACTGGAGAAACTGATTCATAATGTTAGAGGTTGTCCTTTTGGATTACACTTGGAAATGAAAAAATTGTTTTGGCAAGTACATTTTAATGCTGCTACCTTTCCAGGACTCAATGAAACATTATCTGTTATTGCTTTTCTGAAATTTAAAGGATTTCAAAGGTAAGTTTACTTTTAATTTGTAACGAAGTGACACTTTCATTGTTGTTAAAAATTAAAAGTAAATTTTTAAAAGGTTTTTATAAGTAAATATTTAAATATTTTTGACATGGTTTAGTTATTGTTTTGTATGCCTTTAAGATGATTTTATTATGAGGTGGGCATGACTTTTGTATAAAAGCTTCTGCATTTTTGTGGGCCAGGTTTTATCTGATGAAGTCTGACATTGGTTTTAAGACAAAAAGCACTTAATAAAATTTCAGTTTATTGTGCGCTCTATGAAGATGCTGCTTATGCTTTTTCTGTAGTTTATGCAGGTTTTGTGTTTTATTTTTTCAGTGTATTGCCATACTGCTGCTGAGGAGTGTGTCCTTACCCCACCATCCTGCCCCAGCATTGTGAACAATGCAATGGCTGCATTTGGGTGAGGCACACATGTACTTCTGTGCATGCACAACCTCCTGACTAATGAATATACATGCACAGCCTCCTGTCTAAGGCATATACATGCAGAACTTCCTGACTAAGGGGTATGCATGCACAAGCTCCTGACTAAGGGGTATGCATGCACAAGCTCCTGACTAAAAGGTATGCATGCATAAGCTCCTGACTAAGGGGTATGCATGCACAACCTCATGACTAAGGAGTATGCATGCACAACCTGCTGACTAAAGGGTAAACATTCATAACCTCCTGATTAAGGGGTATGCATGTGCAATCTCCTGACTAAGGGGTATACATGCACAACCTCCTGACTAAGGGGCATACATGCACAACCTCCTGTCTAAGGTATATACATGCACAACCTCCTGACTAAGGGGTTTACATGCAAATCCTCCTGACTAAGGGGTATGCATGCACTATCTCCTGACTAAGGCATATACATGTACGACCTCCTGACTAAGGGATATGCATGCACAATCTCCTGACTAAGGGGTATTCATGCACAATCACCTGACTAAGGGGTATGGATGTGCAAGCTCTTGACTAATGGGTATACATGCGCAACCTCCTGTCTAAGGCATATACATGCACAACCTCCTGTCTAAGGCGTATACATGCACAACCTCCTGACGAAGGGGCATACATGCACAACCTCTTGACTAAGGGGTACACACACACAAGCTCCTTACTAAGGGGTATAAATGCACAAGATCCTGACTAGGGGCTATACATGCACAACTTGCTGACTAAGGGGTATACTACTTTTAGTGTACAACTTGCCAAGCTCCTGATGGTACTACTGCAATAAGTTTAGGCAGCTTCCCTCCTCCCAGGATGGAAGAGTTGGTGTCAAACACTCCGTTCCATCCTCACCCTCCTGATCCCTCCAGCATCCAACCTCTAGTTAAACAAGGGTGATCTGGGGCTTAGTCAGAGCTTTAGCTGTCTACCCCACAGTGCTGGATCAGTTCCTTGGCAAATCTTATTCCTTCCATACCAGCAGTAGGTACAGACTACCATATGAATGTGCATGAGCCTACTGCAATAAATATATTTCAGGAGTTTAAACAAATTCTTCTCAAGGACATTTGTCGGTTCCTGTCACTAATTTGTGCATTCATGTCCATGGGTCTTCTGCTGTGTTCTAACACCTCCCCCTTATTTGGTGTCAGCCTATCATAGTTATTAAAACCCCTGCTGCCATCTTTGTATTCCTACTTTACCTCCTTAAATTCCTTAGCCTAGAGTGTCGCAACAGTGAGTGCCTAGATATTTTTTTTGTTAGTACTTTCATATAAGATAAAGTAGGGAGTTTAGGTGTAAGCCCCTGCATTAATGTATTGTTCTTTGAAGTGATACATTTGCACTAGTTAGAAGTTTTTACTCAGTTTGGTAAACCATATTAAAATGAATATAGCATATCTCTGACTGTAATATTACCTTGAGTAGCATAAACTGGGTCCACCTAGAATTATTTCTCTGTTTTATTCACTGTCTTTCCACATATGTCCTCTTTAGGTTGCTAGATAATAGATGCTGCAGTTTCAACATTAAGATTAAATAGCCAAGCTAAATGGCAACTGTGGTATTGATTGTGATAGGTAAAACCTGGAATGGAATACTGGACTCTGTACACTGTTGTATTGTATAATAGTAATCTCAAATCTATAGAGACTGTACATTATACTGCTGTAGTCTTCTGCTATTACTCTTTACTCTGCCATTATTAACTCACAATGTCTGTCTCTTCTCCTCCTTTTTTTTTAGTAAAAAAACCTGATTCCTGGAGCCATTTCTAGCCCATTCACTGCATTGTCGGCTGTTTAACTACATCTAAAGATCACCACAGAACTGCAAACAGCAATGGCATTTCATGTATGTGCTCCATTATGTGTTCTACTTTTCTGACTGGAATCTGAGTCTTCCAAATCATTTTTCTAGGGAATCTGGTTGTTTCATTTGCAGTCAATTGTCTTAAAATCTAACTGAAGAGCTTAGGTCTCCCTACTATAAATATTGCCTAGCTAATGCCGCACTGGTGAATACTCTGCTGGGGATGCAAGCGAAGTACTAAAGCAGAAACTAAAACAAAGTTTAGCCATAAACATTTTATTTTTGTTTTCCAATCCATGGCTCCACTTTTAACTTCCTTGCCTTAGTGTGAGCTCAGTGCAGTTATGTACCTGTTTAGCCACTTTATAGATTGTTTCTCACACGGGAGTTCTTTCACAGAAACCTGGCTCTACCCTCTCTGCTCACCCTCGCTTCACTTGGGCTCACTCTACTCCCCTGCCATACTCCCATTCTGACCCACACCTGCCCTCCCTAGACCTATACCCACCATTACTTTACCCCCTAAAGTTTGTTAACCAGTTATAGACACTCCCACCACCATACATCCAATCAGCACCATAACCCCACACATTACTACACTATCTCCATCATATACTTCACAATCTGCACCTTACTGCCAAGTCTACTACCCCTAAGTCTAAAACTCAAACTAAACCATGTGTCTAAAAATGCTTCTCTCTAACCTGCTTCTAACATTACACATCAGTCTTCCAATACATATCACCTCCCCAACAAAAAAGGTGACGGGGTAGCCTTACTCTATCCCAACACCATCACAATCTCACCTTACCCTAAAGAAATGCCAACATTTAGCAATGCTGAAATTCTAATCAGAACCCTAAAAATTAAAACAAAACAAAAATGCATTGTTGGACTCTATACCCCCTCCCCGGGCAAAACATCCAAACTATAGAAGATATCCTCTCTTGGACATCAGAAAACATCAGTAGCGAGACTATAATTATGGGCGATATCAACATCAGCTGGCAGGATCTGATGATTGACTCCCCTACTACTAGCATAAACCTCTGTGGTTATACCCAGCTCATTACCAGTGTCACCCGTATGCAGAACAGCAATACTTTAGGTGCAACTCTTGACAAATACTCTATCCCCTACACTCTACCCAATACTCTTAGTGATCACCCACTCGTATTCGGGTCTACCACACTAATCCGACAGCACACAACACCGGCAACCACAACACCGACACCAAAAGAACGAAACCGCAAAAACATGAAAGTTCACATGCCGGACAAACCACAATCCCGACAATTAACAAAACAAAAAGTTCTCTGTTCCACACAACACACACACACAACACAAGCACACCAACAACCTAAAAACCTACACTACACCTTACACACAACTATCTATGCACTAACCTTAACCCAAACCCTAACCCTAAGGTCCATCACTATCGCACACTTATCGCACCCTAACCCTAACTCACTTAATCCGCCCCTAACCCTCAAGTTCCTCACTATCACACACTTACTTTACCCGTACCCTAACCTTAAATCCCTCACTATCGCACACACACACCTTACCCACACCCTAAACCTAAATCCCTCACTATCGTACACTTACCTTACCCGCACCCTAAAAGTCCCTCACTATCGCACACTCACCTTACCTGAACCCTAACCCTAAATCCCTCACTATCACATACTTACTGAGTCATGCTCACACGTTTTCCATGTCAGTGTTTTCGCTGTCGGGATTACAAATTGTCGGTTTTCTGTCTTCGATGTGATTGTCGATCCGAGCTGTCAGGATATATATATATATATATATATATATATATATATATATATATATATATATATATCCACACCACAAACTAGAAGAACCCACACTTACAAAACTACCAGAAATACTAGAAACTTTGTCCAGCAAAAGTTTAACAAAATCTT
>NC_056726.1:1539936718-1540096718 GCF_019279795.1 Protopterus annectens
TAAATGACTTTAATAATTGGCTAAGTTTCTGGTATCTTGTTAGCTTGGAAGGAAGTGATCAACAGGCCACACTGCACTTCCAGGGATGGTCTGCACCTCTCCCTACTAGGTTTTTGAACATTAGCTAAAATGTTGTCCTCCCCAAAGTGTTTTTCTTAGAACAATGTCAAACTGACAATTGTTACAGCATTGCACATCAAAACCAGGAAAGTCTAAAGATGATACTGCTCACTCCCAGGAGTCTAACAAAATACTCCACTGCCTGCAAGCTATCCTCACCCTAGAGAATGCTAATGTTTCTGCATTCATGGAGACAGGGTTTAAAGCCAGAGAGAGTACCCCAGCATGCAATGCTAAAATGCCTTCCACACATTTAGACCAGCAAATACACAGGCAGGGTATAAAGATGGAGGGGGCTCAATTTACATAAAAAATAAACGCACATACCTCCAGGGTGGTCAAACAACACAATGCACGTGAGATTCCCACATTCAAACCACTATCGACAAAATTCCATATCACTTCCTTGTAAGCTACAACCCCCCATGACCCAGGAAGCCCATAACACATATTTAAGTTTAATGGAAACACTTAACATCCTACCCAATACCATATTCATGGGTGACTTTAATTGTCCCACTATTAATTGGAAATCATATACTACATTAAATGTGCAGGCATAGAAATTCCTGGACTTTGTAAACCCAAACTCCCTGGACAGATTGTCAATTCACCAGCTGGGGACGAAACATACTGGTTCTCATCCTCACTAATATGGGAGAGTGCTGTATAGTCCCTAGTGTAATATCTTCCCTGTAAGAACAGACAACAAAGCAGTTTCTTTGAAGTAAAAATAAAACCCAGAACTCTGGCTAACCATGGAACATTCAGGAACTACTCTAAAGCTAACCTCATACTATTAAGTGATAACCTGGCAAAATGTCAAGCCCCTCTAAACCACATGAACAAACAGAAACCCTACACAAGCATCTTAATAGCCACATAAAGGCAGCTGTACCTGCCAGGAATAAGTACAAAACTAACTCATAAAAACAAGTCACCCTCGTGGAATTACAACATAAGTAGGCTGCACAACAAAAGAAAGAAAATCAAGGCAAAATTAGAGGTGCACCACCCAGCAGGATAAAGCTAAACAAACAACTCAGGGGACAGATAAAACTAAACAAACAACTCAGGGGACAGATAAAACTAAACAAACAACTCAGGGGACAGATAAAACTAAACAAACAACTCAGGGGACAGATAAACCTAAACAAACAACTCAGGGGACAGATAAAACTAAGCAAACAACTCAGGGGACAGATACAACTAAACAAACAACTCAGGGGACAGATAAACCTAAACAAACAACTCTGGGGACAGATAAAACTAAGCAAACAACTCAGGGGACAGATAAAACTAAACAAACAACTCAGGGGACAGATAAAACTAAACAAACAAATCAAAGGACAAATAAAGTTTACCAAAGCCAAACGTGAGGTAAATTTGTCCTACAATGCCTAGGACAACCATAAGGCATTCTTTAGCTATGTCTGCAACCTCAAAGCCAATATAAAATTATGTGCAGAACTCATCATAAATTAAGCCACCTACACTGAGCAAGAAGATATAGCAAACCTACTGGACAAGAAATTCAGCTCTAACTTTACCTCTCTTACTTATATCAGAGTTGTAATCAATGCCCCTCCTCCACTCAGCCTCCGATCAGGAAATATCATCAAATATAACTCCTCCAACTAGCACTAGGGAAAAGGTCCTCAATGCTCTCTGTGCTCTTAGTGTTGTCTCTCTGTAAGGCTAATAACACTACATCAGTGGGGGCCCCTGACAATATCTCAGGCTGATTTCTAAATAGCACAGAACGCAACATATCAGGGTCTCTGGAATCACTATTTAATCATAACATCTAACAGGCTTTTTACCTCGTGAATAGAAAAATGGTAACCATCATCCCTCTACACAAAGGACTAGACTGTAGACTGTAACCATACTGGTAGTGTGAGATCATTGAATGGGCTTTTCTTGTTGCATTATTCTTTGGTAATTTGCTGCTATCTGCAGGTTCCATGGCAACTGCATTTACTAATAGTCCTACCAGACCTGCTTGTCTTATAAGGAGAGGTTTATACACTATCCACTCTTCCCAACCTCAGAGCCTCTACTCCCTATTTTTTTAACTAATGTATGTTCCTTGCTGTTCTGTTTACTTTGTTAGCAATTGTTTAACCATCTCAATGTTGTTGCACATTTATTTATTTATTTATTTTATTTATTTCAGTTTGATTACCGGGGAAGTCCACTGGGCCATGAAGTGCCCATTTTCAGTGGAGGCCCGGAGAGAAAAGCTCCATGAACAGTATGATACAATATAGGTTACAGAATAAAGCTCCAAGAACAGTATAATACAATATAGGTTACAGAATGCAAATAAAGATTACAAATAAAAAAATACATACAATATAGTTTGTAAAAACAAGTAGGGTTACTACATTTGAGGGTTGAAGAGAACTTGATGGCATTTTTTTTTCCAATATTTATATGCTTACAGTCACTTAAAGTCTGTTAGTTGTAGTTATTTTGAGAAATTAGAATAAGTATGAGAGTATAGTGGAGTAGGAGTAGGAGTCGATATGGAATTTAATTGGGGTGAAAGCAGGAGCATTTCCATTTGGAGGATAAGTGAAGAAAAAGTTGAGTTTTGAAGGATTCAGTGTTGGGTATAGTTCTAAGTGAAGTAGGCAGAGAGTTCCATTTTTTACCTAGTGAGAAGGAGAGTAAAAGCTGGCCAGCTGGTCGTTTTGGTTTACTAATGGAGATTAGGTTTTGGTTTTCGGATCTCAGTGGTCTGTTGGGGATGTATGGAGGAAGGATGTCTTTTAAGGCTGGGCATTTATTAGGAGAGAATATTAGTTTGTGAGCAGTGGTTAGTTGTAGATAGTCTAGGTGATTAGGGAGTTCTAGCCAGTTCAGTGAACGAAGGCTGTGGCAGTGGTGACTTGATGCTTTGGATTTGGTGGCAAATTTAGAGATCTTATTATAGCAAGCTTCGAGCTTGGAGGTGTTGGTAGCAGACAAGTTGGTTAGGAGAGGGGCTCCGTATAGAAGGGAAGGTAGGAGGAAGGATGTTGCCAGGGTATGCCTAGTGGAGTTTGACAGGAAGTGATTGTTCCTATATAGCATACCTAGCTTTTGGTGGGTTTTCTTTATGTTATGTTGTATATGAAGATCAAATTTGAGGTGTTTGTCGATGGTGATGCCAAGGAGTTTTGCAGAGGGGACCACTTCAATGGCAGCGTTAGTCTGGCTGAGAACATTGAAAGTGTTTTTGTCCACAGAGGAAACTTTGGAGGGGAGAAAAATAAGTATTTTGGATTTATTGGAGTTGAGAGAAAAGTGGTTTTGGTGCATCCAGTTCTCTGTGGTGGTAAAGGCTAATTGGGTTTGGACTGGAGTTTAGGAAGGTTAGGGGCAGAGCAGACCAAGGTAGAGTCATCTGCATAGTGGATGACTGTGGTGTCAGGGATGAAGGTGTTGAAAAGTATGGGTCCAAGGATGGATCCCTGAGGAACACCAGTAGATGTAGGCAAAAAGGAAGAGAATGAGTTCTTCCATTTGACTGCTTGAGATCTGTCAGATAGGTAACTGGAGAACCAGGAAAGAGTGTTTGGGGAGAGTTTGAGATTAGCCAGATGATGAAGAAGGTGTGTGTGGGAGATGGTGTCAAAAGCTTTTGAAAGGTCTAGCAATATTGTGGATACAATGAGTCCAGAGTCTCAAGCTTGATTGATGGTTTCTAAGAAGGATAATTGTGCAGTTATGGTACTGTGGCCGGGACGGAAGCCATGCTGTGTGGGTGTAAGGAGGTGATTATGAATGAGATAGGGTAAGAATTGGTGGTGGGCGCATTTTTCTAGAATTTTAGATATTGGAGAGAGTAGGGTGATAGGGCGGAAGTTAGAAATAGAGGTGTTTTTGCCTCCTTTGTGAAGAGGTAGGATGTAGGCTGAATGCCAAAGTTTGGGTACGTATGACTCAGTTAAGGATCTATTAATCAGAATACTAATTGGAAGGGTGATACCTTCAGCTGCATGTTTGAGGAAGGAAAGGGGAATATTGTCAGGGGCATTAGAACCTGGCTTTAGCTTGGAGAGAAGCTTTTTTATAAAAGATGTGGATACAGGTTTGAAATTGAAATTGAGGGGATTATTGTTTGGGTTGCTGGGTGGAGAGGAAAGGAAGTTAGGTAGGTTGTTATTAGGAAACGTTTTGGTTAGTTTAGCTATGGATTCAGTGAAGAAGGTATTGAAGTGGGAGCTAAGTTCATTGTCAGATAGATTAGGGTTGGGGCAGGGGTTGCATTGAGATCCGGGATGAAGAAGGGAATTGACTGATTTCCAAAATTGTTTAGGGTTTTTATTGTTATTGGACTGAAGTTTAATATAGTAGTTTTTTTTGTCTTTGGTAATGAGTTTCTTTACTTGGTTGCAAAGTTGGGTGTATAGAAGTAAGGTGGAGGATAGTTTATTTTTCAGGTAGAGTTTCCAGGACTTGTCTCTGTGACGCATGATTTGTTTAGTTTTTTTGTCAACCATGGTGCAGAGTTAGTTTTGATTCGCTTATTTCTTAGAGGGGCTAGGGAGTTGAGAGTATCTAGGAAGATGGAATTGAAGTGTTCAACAGCATTGTCAAGTGGGAGGATATTTAGAGGTTGCCAGTTGATTTGTTTGAAGATGTTGGAGAAAATTAAGGGGTTGAAGTTACTGATGTTACGAGTTTGAATATAGAGGTGATGGTGTTGGGTGGAGCTGTTTGATCGATGGATGAAGGCAGGGAGATGGTCACTGAAGGTGTCAGGGATAGTGCCACTGAGAGTGATTTTGTTTGGATGGGAGACTAGAATACAGTCTAAGATGGACCCTGGGGGGTAGTTATTGTTAGGGCGAGTAGTTGAGGAGATTACTTGGGTGAAGTTTAGAAGGTTAATGGAAAGTGAAGGTGATGGTGAGTTGATTTTATTCCAGTCGATATTGACATCGCCTAGAATATATGTTTCATATTTTATTTGAGTTGAGGACCAGTATAGAATATCTTCAAGGGTGGAGATATTGTTGCCAGGGGAGATATATAAAGATATGAAGCAGATATTATTGTGTTTATTTAATTGGAGAAGGCTAACTGTGATTTCAGAGTTTGTGAAATTAGGGATAGGAATTTGAAGGGGTATTAGAGAGAGATGATTAGAGTAAATTATGGCAGATCCACCACCTTTTTGTTTAAATGGTCACTTCTGAGGATGTGGTAACCAGGAGGTAATATTTCAGAGTCAGTGGTATGGGGTTTTAGCCAGGTTTCAAAGATGGCCAGGATGTCGGGTTTATTATGATTAATCCAGGCTTGTAGATGGTGACATTTGTTGTTAAGGCTCTGGGCATTGATAGTGAAGATTTTCAGAGTATTAAGGGGGGAAGTGGGAGGGGGACAGGAAGGGTGGGGAGTGTTATTTGTTGTAGGTTTGGAGGAGGATGGAGGGATGGAGTAGTTTGTACTGGGACAAGGGCCAGGGTTAGGATGAATGTCTCCAGATAAGGCTAGGACATTGCAGGTGATCAGTTTTGGATCGTAAAGTTTGTATAGTAGGTATTTGTTAGGGTTTAGTAGAGGTTTCAGAGAGAGGGTTTTAGTTGAGGTAGAGAATAATTTGGGATGAAAAAGGTGTAACAGGTTGGGTGGAATAAGGGAGGAGCATATGGAGTGAAAGTGAGAGAGTTCAAGAGGTAGTGGTTGGGGGTTAGGGGTAGTTTGAGTAGGACATAGGAGAGGAGGAGCTTTATGGGAGTATGAAGTAGCATGATATAGAGTTATTAGTAAGATGAGAAGGGAGCAGGGGAGTTGAAAAGTTAAAGGGAGTTTGTAGGGCATGTTAGGATAAGGGAGGGTAAAATACAGACAGGAGAAGAATAGTAATTTATGTTAGTTGAGAAGGGAAAGGTCAGAAGTGAATGGAGAGAGTTAGATATAGAAGGAAAGGATAAAGGGAAAATAGTGTGCCCTTCTCTCCTTCACAGACGTGATCAACAAAAACCGCAATAACAACCTTTACTCCTCTGCACTATTCCTTGACCTCTCAAAAGCATTCGACATGGTGAACCATCAACTTCTCCTAGATACTTTAAAATCCCTCTCACTTGATTCATTAGCACTACAGTGGTTTGACTCTTACTTGAAAGATAGAAAACAAGCAGTCCTCTGGGACAGCCATCTATCCTCTGAGCTCCCTGTCACTATCGGTGTCCCACAAGGTTCCATCCTTGGCCCCCTCCTTTTCTCCATATTCATAAATAACCTGCCTACTTCACTCCCAACATCCACTTGTATACAGTATGCTGATGATTCTACTCTCATCTGTTCTGCTCTATCTCCAGAGAAACTCCACTCCTCCACCCAAAATGTCTTTACAGCAGCAGAAAAATGGTTCCAACAAATCTGTCTCCTCCTTAATCCCAAAAAAACCAAACTACTACTCTTCACCCCCACCCTTAAATCTGCCCCAATCTCATTTTCCATTATGTCCTGTAATGGCACTATCATTAAATCTGACAGTTCCACTAAACTACTGGGCGTTACTATAGACAACCAGCTAAGCTTTGACTGCCACATTGATCTGACCATCAAGACTGTGAATAAAAAAATAGGTGCCCTCTACAGACTAAAGCCCTTTCTTACTGCTACTACCCGAGTGTCTCTTGCCCAAACTCACCTCATCTCCACACTATTGTATGCCTCTCCATCTTTTATCAACCTTTCTAAAGCTAACCTTCAAAAACTTAACACAGCGTACCATAGTATTGCCAGGTTTGCCACAGGTTCCCCATTCCGTACTCATCACTGTCTCAATCTAAAAAAACTCAATTGGCTAGAACTTCAGAACATAATACTTCTACATCAATTAGTCATCACTTATAAAATTCTACATTACCCCTCCAATACACCCATACTTAATAACCTCATCACCCCATATAAAATCTTACTTCCCTTCGCTCAGCCAGCAAGCTTCTAGTAACTACTCTCAAATTCCACAATAAAGCAGGTGACTCCTTATTTGCCAACACTGTAGGATCTTATTGGAATAAACTTCCCGTAGACCTGACCACCCTAAGCTCACCTCACCTTTTCAAAAAACAAATAAGAAACCATTTACAAACCCACTGGCTATGCCCATGCTCTAATCCTGACTGAGCTCAGCATAGAATTCCCCTCTTTCCAGTCCCCCCCTTCACTTCCACTGGTTGTTCTCTACCTTTGATCATGACTCTACTGAGCAACTTACAGAATTTTCTTTTTCTCTTTTTTTCTTACACTTCCTACATCCTCCATCTTCATGCTATATCACTGCATCTTGTCATCTTTTCTTTTTCTACCTTTATACAGTTTTCTTCTATGCTGATCTCCTTCCTAATACTAGTGCCCTGGCACAACCTTATTCTATTCTAAATTGTAAATATTGTAATTTTTATTTGGCTCTCCATATGTCAGTTTATTTCCAATCTTCTGCATTTATTAGCAGTCTTACTCTAGCAATCATTACAAAAGAAGGTTGCCACTCCATTGTTATTTTCTTGTCATAATACCTCTGCATTTTATTTTACTATACTACATAATAATTGTTCCTTTATTTGCTTTTATGTTTGTATACTTTTGTTTGTTTTGGTCTTTGTTTTGGTTTTTGTTATTTGATTGTTTGTTCTCTTTATTATAAGTTACTAGTATGTTAGTGGAGCTTTTCTCCTCGGGCCTCTGCTGAAAATGGACATGTATCCAGCCAGACTAGCCTGGTTAACAAATGTAAAATAAAAAAATAAAAGTAAAAAAAAATAAAAAAGTGTGTGGGGACTGGAAGAGAGTAGGGGGAGGATTAGAAGTGGGAGTGGAAAATGAGGTGGGGTTTTTCTTGATTAGAGAATAGGGGGAGGGGTGAGTGGGAGAGGACTGTGATTGGGTAGTAGGTTAGGTAGGTTGAGTTTGTTAGGTATATGTGTAGATGTCCTGGGGGTGGGTGGGAATTGGGGGCAGGGTAGGGGAGCGGAGTGAGCTCGCAGCGCGAACGGTGCAGGATACACCCAAGGAAGGCAGGCAGCAGGAGCAGTTTGAGAACAATCAGTCTGGTGAAGGTAAGTACTGAAGGAGATAAGAAGGGAAGTAATTGGGAATCTAGGGGTGCAGGTACAAGGGGATGGAGAAGACAGAGACCAGAAGTGGAGAAGGGTAAAACTATTACTTAGCAATAAGGGAGAGAAGCCTATTCATCTATAACATTATGGTGAAGGGAAGGATTAAAGGAAAAAGGGGTTAAGATGGGTAGACATTGCCACCTAGTGGACATAACCTGGTTAAGTAAAAAGAGGGACCACTAAAGCAGGTAGATAGGAGATGGAAGGGAGGTAGCTCTGAAAAGGGAGCCTGGGATGAGGTAGGTTTATAGGGAGATTCACAGTGAGAAGTGTGTGGCTGCAGGCTATTCTGGCTGGGATCCCTTACTAGCACCAGGCAAGTGATAACAATGTCACAAGCAAAATCTGCAGTAAGGATAGTAGCATGTTACATACTTTCTTGGATCCTTTAACTCTCTCTTCTGGGAGAAGGACACAATCCCTGTAGGGAGTCAGGTGAACAGGGTAAGATTTGTTTCCCGGTGTTGGCCTTGGATCTCCAGAAAGGCTGGGCCAGGAGGCAAAGTGAGTTTGGAGAAGAGAGCTGGAAAGCTGGGGAAAAATAGAGAGGAAGGTGTTTGTAAAATTGAGAAGTTAAGGATAATGCTTTGCTTACAGAATATGAAAAGTGCAGATTGCAAGCAGTGAACATATATAAACAAGCATCAATACATCATGATCAAGTTCTTACTAAACAAGTATATAAGTCCCTGCAGAACAGTTTAGAAGGAAAAAAAACATCCAATTTGTAGCAATTACTTAACTAAGGCACAGGGCAGCTTAAACTAGATTCAGTATTAGGAAAAATAGAAACAATGTAATTCCTGCGAAATATAAGCAGTTTCAAGAAGGTGCGCTTAACCCACAGACAGTAAGGGTTTACACTTTACACACTCACAGTGTCGCTAATTCTTGATGCAATAACATAAGTTAAAATCGAACAGTAAGGGTTTACACTTTACACACTCACAGTGTCGCTAATTCTTGATTCAATAACATAAGTTAAAATCGAATGACCCAGCATTACATAAGCATGTCCATCAAACACCTTGCATTGGCCAAAAGACATGTTCGGAAGCAGACACCAATTTCAAGTTCACAAATGGGTATTTAAAGGTATTAGTAAGCACATTTTATAGAAGTATCCATGGCAGAGAATTATTTACTGTTGTATGTTATAAGGGGGGGAGGGGGTACAGGTTAAATTATTAATGATTCTTTAGGAGTTGTTTTTCTCTTTTAAGTTGGGAGGGAAAAGCGGCAAGCAACCAAGGCATGGAATATGTTTCCTGGGATAAAATCAGTCAATTGTGACTAGGACTACTCATTCCTAGTGTAGTATGCGCTAGTGGAGCGTACATACGCCTAGCACCTCGCCAAAACAGTACAAAAGCAACTGAGGAAAAGCTAGGGTTAAAATGCGCAGCTGGAAATAGGTTTTAAGGGGAAGTATGAGTTTGGATCAGCCGATAGCGACAGATGAAGCTAATGAACATAGGTTCAATGAGGACGCAAGCTGCTCTGTAATAGTTCAGCTGGACCACGTGGAGGTGGTGGCGGTTAAGAGAGTAAGCCAGGAATGGGTTTACTCTTCTTTTATGGAAGAAAAACAGAGCTGGAATATGGCTGTGGACTATAGAGCTTCCAAATGGAAGGGTGTACAGTTAGATACAAAGTCCGGAGCCAGTTGTTAAAGACAGGTTCGCTCTTTTCTTTTATGTGCCAAACAGTGCCGAGTTACAACGAATCCTTTCCTGCTCTAGTACTGCTGTTTTGTAGAGCGACAGCAGGGTCGGAATACAGTTGAGGACTATAATTATTGAGTAGGAGGGTATTTAGAAGAATACGGAAGTTCTAAGCCGTATTTGCAGAATGAGTTTACTCTTTTCGTTTTGTAGAGCAAACAGAGCCAGAATACAGCTATGGGTTATAGTAGTGTAGAAGGGAGACTATATGGTAATAAGTCAATGTTCTAGTCCCTTTTTTGGTGTAGACAGTGCGAGCAGAACCGTGGATGACTAGTAGGAGAAACCCTTATAGATACGTAGTAGCATAAAGAAACAGTACCCAAATAAGGCGCGTATTTTAAATAGATACCCAAATTATAATGTGGCAGTTAAGGCAGGTATGGTTGCACTCGTGTCGAGAAAGGAGTCAATATACAAGGAGTTAGTGATGGGAGTAGCAAGGATAGGTTTAAAGAAACAGTCAGTTTTGTTGTGCAGGAGTGCTTTTCTAAGTTCAGGCTAGACGTAGATGTGATGGGACATACACGGCATTAAATCGTCAGGTCGATGAGTTTGGTACACAATGGAGGCTCACATTACATACAAGCTGTGCTACCACAACAATCTACAGCACAGTTACCCCAAACACTTTACAGAATGATTACTCAACAGACAAGGACATCAGTGGGATGATCTGTTAGCTAAACTACCTCTGCTGAAGCTTCACTATCTATATTAGCACCAGTAACTGTGAAACCAAAGATCTTCTTTTTGAATTGTCACCTTCTTCCCAGCTGATTCCAGGGGCCTGTAACTGTAGCACTTCTGTTTCCAATAAATATTTTCATAGTGTGTAGAGTGCTGTTAAGCACCATGGTCACTAGACTATTTCTTCAGCTAGAAGCTAGCCATGTTATGCTCTCCTGGTAATTAAGTTTCATAAGCACAAATTTAAAGCAAACTTTAGTACAAAAAGCAAAAGATAATAAGTGCAGTTTTGTACTGATTTTCACCGTGAACAGTGGAATTATCTCTGTGCAAAACAATGTTAGCATTTCCAACTTGCTGATAGTTTTTTTTTTGGGGGGGTGACTCCTGTAAATTAAGGTATTTTTCTAACACAGGTTAACCACTACAACTCACAGTAGCACACTAAGAACGTTCACATACCTACATCCAACCCCCCCCCACACACACACACATACACATCCTTACACTTCAGTTAAAAATATGCTCCCATCCTACCTCTCAACACTCTTATTACTTGGGAGCTCATCTAACATCCTACCATAATGAACTTTACATATTAAGGCCACATCCTACATCCAACTACCCTCCCCATCTCAACAACAACCCACCTCACTGACACTTTCCACAACTAACTGAAATACTGACAACATTAAACTAGCCACACTTTCTATCCTCTGTAACCAACACTCACTTCATGACATCTCCATGAATTATGATGAATCCATACATAAATACATGAAAATGTTGGTCCACATAGTATCACAACTAATGATCTGTGGAGATATATACCCTAACCCTGGCCCTTATACCAACCATACCAACACACCCCAACATAATTCCCAACCTACTTCCCAGCATCAGTCTCCCCTGAACCTCATCAGAAAATATTCAAACTTAATTATTGTAACCATAAACCTTAGAAGTGTTCTTAACAAGTTACAAGAACTTCATGCTATACTTTTATTATACTCACCCGGCATTGTTTTAATTACTGAAACATGGCTAAAGCCAGAAATAAACGACAAAGAAATAATACCCTCGCGATATAACATATATACACAAGACAGAAAGAATAAAAGAGGTGGTGGTGTTGCTATACTATTTAAAAACAACATCTCCCTTGAAACTATAGATATAGTCACTGCAGAGTTTAAGCATACCAAATTACACATAACTAAACTACAACTTACTGCCAAAAAACGCTAAATATGGTGTTTACATTCCACCAGGAAACATGCTAACATGCTGAACACATCCTAAACTGGACAGCAAAATCTCTACAACAGGAAACAATCATAATGGGTGACTTTAACATACATTGGAACTCCTGTAACACTCAACCCCACAAATCATATTAATCTCTATGGCATCTCCCAAATAATCCAAAATGCTACCAGAGTAGAAAAAAAAATCAAAAAGAGAATCAATCCTTGATTGGATTCTTACAAACCCTGCTACTCATTCTGTATTCTCTAGCTTGTCTCCCAGACATTCTCAGTGACCACAACCCTACCTTTGTATTTCAGTGTAAAATTAATCCTGAAAAACTCACATCTTATCACCAAATCCAAAACAAAAGAAACTTTAATCCCCAAGAATCCTTATTTACACTCGGACAATGCAAATGGACCCCCTTAAATATCTCCCTCTACATGCAGCAGTAGAATACTTTGATTGCACCTTCCTCAACATCTTAAACAAACTAGCTCCCCCCAGAACAATCAGGATAAAATCCAAATATACCCCCTGGTTAACAAAGGAGACAAGAGCTCTACTAAAGATAAGAGACAAGGCCTGGGAAATTGGCTTAATATTAAAACCATACAAAACCAACAGAAATTCCTGGAACTAAGGAACAAAGCCAAAAAAGCTATAAGACAAGAACGACCACTATAACAACATCCAACAAAAATACTACACAAAACCCCCAAAGTTCGGGTCAGCTATAAAACAGATCTTAAAACCAGGACAAATAACTACTTCATCCCCCACACTAACCAACAATACAGAGATCATAGCTACACAATTCAACAAATTCTTCACTGAATCTATACTTGACCTTACAAATAACAACTGCCCATCACCTCCTCCCACCTATTCTCCACCCTCACGTAATCCCAACTTCTTCCCCTTCTAACCTATCCCTACTACTACTATAAAAAAACTCCTCAAGACGCTCAAATTAATAACACAATTAACCACCTTTGTAGTGAAGACAACTTAGGCACTTCTGTTGATCTGGATCTCTTCAAAGCATTCAACAGAGTATCACATAATAAACTCTTAAATGTACCGTCGCAGTTCAAACTTAACAATTCTGTAACTGCTTCATTCCAAGACTATCTAGCTGAATGCCAACAAGCAGTAAAATGGCTAAATAACATTTCTCCTCTGCTGCCCGTTATTATGGCAGTTACACAGAGTTCAATCCTTGTCCATCTTCTCTTTACATTATTTACTAACAATCTCCACACTGCCACCCTATATGCCAAACTTGTCCAACATTCTGATGACACAACCCTAATGTGTGCTGCTCCAACTCTCCATAAACTCCAACAGATAACACAGCAGTCCTTCACTGCAGTGGAATCTTGGCTAACCAACTCACAACTAATACTCAATCCCAACAAAACAAAACTCATCCTGTTTCACCATACAAGAGACCCAGATCCACCACCTCCATCCATAATCTCCTCAGCAAATAACCCCACCATTACTCCAGTACCCCACATCAAACTGCTTGGACTCACAACATGAAATTTGATATACACATAACCCAAACAATAAACAAAGTGCACAAAAAAAATCTAGGGAACCTTTATTACCTCACCCATAGCTCTAAAGTCACTATTGCTAGAACTCGCCTTTTCTCAACCCTCCTATAAGGATCTCCCATTCTTATTAACCTAAGGAAATCCAACATAAATAAACTAGATAGCTGCTATAATAAAATTGCAAAATTTTCTACCAAAGCTAATTACAGATCCCAACATTGCCTCACTCTTCAAAAACTCTCCTGGCTAGAATTCCACAATCTATTGGCTTGCAACCAGCTTTCTGTGGCCCACCAAATGCTAAACCACCTAGAAAAAAACTCCAGCTCTTCAAAATCTGCTCAGCCATTAGTCAAACGGTCATCCATTTCACTCCAGTAACAAATCACTACTTAACATTACTAAAAGTAAAAGTTCAGCCTGAGACTCCCCTGTACTCTAACGGCGTAGCCAAAATCTGGAACTCCCTGTCTCAAAACTTAAGATCCCTCACAAATGCTGAAAACTTTAAAAAAGAATTGAAGACTCACCTAACATCTACATGGATTTGCCCATGTACTGACCACAGTTAGTAAAATACTATATACTAAGCCTTAAATCTAACTCTAAAACCTCTACATTTTGTCTCTATCTGTATTTCCCTGCACTGAATGTAATTCCTAAGTGTTATAACTATTAACTTGAAACTACGCTATACAAATTTAGTGTATTTTGTCATGTAAAACACTGTGTATGTACTACCAAGCTGTATTTTGCTTCACATCACTGTCTGTAAACTACCAAACTGTAGTTTGACTCATGTGGAGCTTTTTTCCCCAGGTCTCCACTAAAAATGGACTAATTGTCCAGTTAGACCTTCCCAGTAAACAAATGTAAAATAAATAAATAAAAATAAATAAATAAATAATTTGAAACAGTACCCCCACTTGGGCACTGTTGACAAACTCTACAGGTCAGGTATAAAGTTTTATGCCACTTTGTGGATAGCCAGCTGTCACAGACAGGACCCAAGGGGTTAGCATTAGAGAGTCCACCTCTAAAAAGAAGCCAGTCACCAGCAGAGTCCCTCAGGGATTGGTCCTGAGAGCAGTCCTTTTTGGCATCTACTTTTCTGAAGTCAATGCCAATGTCAAGGGCCTCTGGTTGACCAAAACTGAAGAAGAATACAAATTAAAAGCAGTCATAGAATCCCCCACAGACACAAGTGTTCTCCAAGAAGGGCTGACACAGACAAATAACTGATGTCACAGCTATAAAACCAAATGTCAAGAAATGCATAATATTATCATTCGAGAAGTCAGCCACCACTGTCATCTATCATATTGAGAACACCCCCCCTAAAAGTTGACCAAGCAGTCAGGGACTTGTGGACACAATTAGACAGTAATCTAGCCTTTGACCTTTGACCTTCGGGTATGTATGATAGTGAGGAAATTATTGTTGTTGTGCAACTTATAAGCAAAGGTATGGCATCTTGGTCCGAGGAGGCCATTGTTCCGCTGTGTCCAGCACTCATCAGACCTGTCATTGATTGTAATGTTCCCCTTGGCATGTACCTATAGAGCAATATGTGTGCATGTATCTTTAAGAAGCTATCCGAGGGCTTGCACAAGTGTATAAATACTGAGCATGTGCAAGTCTGACTGCCATTTTGTAGTAAGGTGTTGAGATGTAAGCATGTATGTATGTAAGGCTTGTCCGTTACCCAGTTCATTTATATTTTACGATGCTGCTAGCCATCCTGATGTGTTTGTATATATTAAAGCATCTAAACTAAATACCCCACCTGCTTGTCATCTATGTTAGAGAGGGATGAGCGACATGGTGTCAAAAGTGGCATGCCTAAAAGGACATGGTGTCAGAAGCAGTATGTCTAAAGGACTTGAATCCAGGATGGAATCCAAATTCTTCAGTTTGAGATTGAGAGGCACTAAGCTGAAAATGGAGGAATATAAAAGACTGAATCATCCCTACAATATGCATACTTCACAAAACAGGTCAGAAATGAATTTCAGATGTTAAAAGTTGCTCAGCACTATTTTCTATTTGCAAAATATGAAACGAAGCATACAGAACATTCCAAACGATATTCTAGTAAACTATGTCCAATATTGATAAAATATTCAAATTACTATGGAAAATGTTTGAAATACAGCGTGTATTGCATAAAACGAATAAAATAAAAGGAAACAACTGCATTTTCGCTAAGCACGTGTTTTTCATATTCATCAAAGATATCTGAGTTATCAGAAGTGTATAAAGTGTTTGCATGTTTGTGCAATATTACTGTAAAGTGATTTCATAGAATACAGCCATTACAGAGCATATTTCACAAAGTACAGTATTTCAAAGAGTTGATTGTGCATTTGATTGTTATTACAAGCTCGCAAAACAGTTTGTTCATACATAATTACAAGGGCCATATTTTCAGTGTGTTTGCACATACCTTGTGGGCATGCCTGATGGATTTCGAAAACCCAGTGCACTTGTATTTGACAGTAATATTGCTGTGAATTGGAGAGTGTTTGAGCAAGAGTATGACATTTTCATACAGGCTGCATTTTCTGATAAAGATGACCATACAAAGGCATTTGTTTACAGCTGAGTGATGTCTACAGGCGTTTCTGCAGTTATCTCCTACTGCTCCTCTAGGCGTCAAATATTGCCTGTTCATATTTGCATTATTAATTCTAAAACCATGCTACACACAAGGCATCAGAATATTTTATCTTGAAGCATATATGATGGCAAACACAACTGTATTGATATATGACCTTTGTTAACAAGTGTTTGTTAGAACTGTAAGGTGATAAATTCATTTTTTAAAGGCTGAAGCCACATCCACTGGGAGTTAAAGGTATACACACAAAAGAGCTCTGCTGGAGGGAATGAGTTAATTTAGCTGAGTCAGAAGCCATAGAAAGGGAACGTTCATTTGTGTATGCACCTGCTATCTATACAAGAGAGGGGGAAGACCATCATATTGTTGTACAGGCTGAGTCAAGGGTAGACCCTGAGTGCTTAAAATGTAAATTTAGAGAAATGTGTAACCCCCAGGCAAATGTTACAGTGGAAAGGCACTTATTTTACACAAAGGATCAAAAGCCTGGTGAAAACACAACATATATAACTGGCTTGAGAAATAAGGCTAAAATGTACAGATTTGGTGATTTAAGGGATGAGTTGATAAAAGACAGACTAGTATGTGGTATTAAAGATGATGCTTCATGATAATGATTTAACTTTGAAAAGGCCATTGAGATTTGTTGGATATATAAACTCACAGAAAAGCACACAAATATACTTACAAATGAGAATAGCTCTAGAAGGCATAGTGATAAGGTTAATGTTGATAGTATGCAGCACGTAGTTAAAAGAAACAGGCCCAAGCACATGGCAGCAACTGTAACCCCTGCAGCACTCTCAGGTAAACCCCAGAGCTTTCCAGCAAATTCCAGAGTTTGCACAGTCTCAGTGAAGCATAAGAGTGAGTTAGCAAACTAAGCATGGATCCCAACCTAGTTTCATTGCCATATATCATAATTGTGATGGAAATCATGAATCTAAAAGGGAGACATGTTTAGCTTTTGGTCAGCAGTGCCACAAATGGAATAAGTGGAAATATTTCAAAAGGTTTTGTACATCAAAAGGCCAACATTCTTTTATTAAAAGGGAACATTTTAAGAAACAAGTTGATCAATTAGAGAGCTGTAACCCTACTCTTTATGTTGTGGGTGTGTCAGTTCTTCATAAAACAGACAATGCAGTAGATTTAAGGGCAAAGAATGAAGTATTTTGTAATGTTTGGATAAATGGAAAACCCATAGATCTCAAAGTGCAATGTTATGTCAGAAGAAACATTTGCTAGCGTGTGTCATGGTGAAAGGCTTGATTTGGCAAGGAGTACGAAGCTTGTTGCTCATGATGGTGAAGAAATTCAGGCTGAGGGCTCAATAGTGCTTTCATGTTACTCTACTGGGAGAAGCTAAAACTTATTATTTTATGTGTTCAAGAGGCATGTCCTACCATTATTAGGGCTCAGAGATAGTTTGAAAATAGTTTGAAAATGGGACTGCTTTCATTTATTAAGGAAGTCCACCAAGTTAGCTTGAAAAAACACTATGCTGATCTGTTTGAAGACAAGTTAGGGAAGGTTCCAGTTGTGTACCCCATGAAGTTAGATCCAGATGTCAGTCCAGTTATCAGGCCAGCACGTAAAGTTCCAATAACCATACAGGACAGAGTGAAAGCTGAGCTAGATAAAATGGCATGACAAGGTGTGATTTGTCCAGTTGCAACTCCAACTGAATGAGTATCTTCCATGGTGGTATCTCATAAGAAAAGCTCATATGACATCAGAATATGTATTGATCCATGAGATTTGAACAAAGCAGTAAAAAGACCTCATCAGCCAATGCACAGTCAAAGAAGTTGCAGCCTTGATACCAAAATGCCACTGTTTTTTTCTGCCTTAGATGCAAACAATTCATTTTGGCAACTTCAGCTTGACAAGAAATCCTCATTGCTCACCACATTCAGTACTCCATTTGGCAGGTACAGGTTTTTGAGAATGCCATTTGGGATAAATTCTGCAAGTGAAGTCTTTCAATGTGCAATGGAGCAACATTTTTCTAGGTATCCTTGTGCTATTATAGTCAATGACATACTAGTAGGAGGTCATGGTGAAGTTGAACATGACAGAAACCTCACAAAAGTTCTGGAAATGGCATGTCAAGTGACTCTTAAGCTCAATCCACAGAAATGCAAATTCAGGCTACAAGAGTTACTTATGTTGGTCATATATTTACCAGTTCACACTTATAACCAGACCCTTCTAAACAAACAGCCATTCTCGAGATGCCAGCTCCAGACAATGTTCAATCTCTGCAAAGTTTTCTTGGCATCATTAACTATCTGGGCAAGTTCATTCCAGTCTAATGGTTAAGATGTTTGCCTTACAATCACAAGGTGCAGGGTTTGAGTCTCACAAGGGATAACTGGCTAGGCTTAAAATGGCTCACAATGGCAGTTAGCCTAGTACTAATCTATGAACCTATGAACTTGAGCCAACTATGAGCACCACTCAGAGAGCTGACACATAAAGATGTCTAACCACAACTGTTGAATTTTTTAACTTGTTGTAAATATGTATATACTTAGCTACTCTGTTTAATTATAATAAATGTATTCCTTGAATTAAGAATTTCTCTGTAAGATCACCTAATGCTATAATTACTTATTGTATGTAACACTGTTTGCATTTTTTTTGTAAACTGTATTTTCTTCTTGGAGCTTTTCTGCTCGGGTCTCCACTGAAAATGGGCCACAAGCCCAGTTGGACTAACCCGGTTAACAAATGTCGATAAATAAACTAAATAAATAAATGTATCCTGGTCTTGATTAGAGCAACACCAAAGATTTTATTTTATTTATTTTTATTTTACATTTGTTAACCGGGCTAGTCTAGCTGGATATATGTCTATTTTCAGTAGAGGCCCGGGGAGAAAAGCTCCACACATAAATCCATACAAAGAGACATATTAATAAAAAATTTAAGTACAATAAGAATATACATTTAGTAATAAGAACAACAAATACCTAAGGCACACACAAAAAATATACTAGGTCAGTAGAAGCATCACAATTAAAATGCTAAAGATTAGCAATTAGTTTGAATAATCCGTAGGAGAGAAAGAAGTATAACAAGAGATTAGAAGGGATTAAAGTAGTAATACAAGAGAGGAGAAGAGTGAGATACAATAGTCTAGTAAGGAGAAGAAGTAAGAAGATGGAAAAGAGGGCAGGGGAGAGAAAAGGAGGAGTGAGTCAGAGCATAAGAGGAGAGCAACAGGGCAAGACAAAAAGGTAAGTATATGTGTAGCTAATAAGCACAGTATATAGTTAAAGTAGAGTAGGGGGGAATGAAGAAGGTTAGTCAGGAGTCCTACAGGAACAAAGCCAGTGATTTTGGAAGTACAGTTTGATTTTTTGTTTAAAGAGTGGTAAGGAGGAGATTAGAGTGATATCTGTGGGTAGCAGATTCCATGTCCTACCTACAGTATTAGTGAACAGAGAGTCACCAGCTAAGTTATGGGATTTTACAGATTTGGTCATGAGTTTAGAAGATGATCGAAGGGAGGTAAGATTGTTATAAGGGATTAAAAGTTGAGAAAGTATGGGGGTGTTATCAGGTTGGTAAAGTATCTTGTGGGCAATAGTAAGTTGTGAAATCATAAGACAGTTTTGTAGCTCTAGCCAGCTTAGGAGTTTTAGGTTATGAGAGTGATGTGTTCTGAAAGGGTTACCGGTGGCAAAGCGGGCAATGCTATTGTAACAAGTTGCTAGTTTATTTAGGTTAGCCTTCTTAAGGTTAGTGAAAATAGGTGAGGCGTAAAAGAGAGTAGATATCAGATGGGAGTGGGCGATAGTAGCTCTGGTAGAAGGTGTAAGAAATGGTTTAATACGGTATAACGATCCTATTTTTTGTTAACTGTTTTGATGATGTTATTGATGTGTTGATCAAAAGTGAGATTGTTATCAATGGTTATTCCTAGCAGTTTAGTTGTCGAGTCAGGAGAGATATGACAGTGGTGTCATTTGACAAGATGTTGAAGTTTAATGGGGAGGCTCGAGTGGTAGGAGTGAAAAGGAGAAGTTTAGTTTTTTTAGCATTGAGGAGGAGGTACCATCTAGTAAACCAAGTTTCTACAGTGTTGAAGGTAGTTTGAGTTAGGGAGAGTAGCTCTGAAGAGGTAGATGCTGAACAAATAATAGTGGAGTCGTCAGCGTATTGGATGCAGGTGGCTTGAGGGATTACAGTGTTAAGATCGTTTATGTAAAGGGAGAAGAGAAGTGGCCCAAGAATGGAGCCCTGCGGGACTCCAATAGAAACAGGCAATAAGGAAGAGATATGATTGTCCCAAAGAACGGCTTGATGTCTGTTGCTTAGATAAGAAGTAAACCATTTAATAGCCAGGTTATCAAATGAGAGGGATTCAAGGATGTTAATAAGGGAAGAGTGGTTCACCATGTCAAAAGCTTTAGAGAGGTCAATGAATAGAGCAGAGGAGAAAAGATTGGAGTTATGATAGTTGTTGATAGTATCAACAAAGGAAAGGAGGGCAGTGGAGGTGCTATGGTGTGGTCTAAAGCCATGTTGACAGTTGGCTATAATGTTGTGTAAAGAGAGATACTGTACAAGTTGCTGATGGATACATTTCTCCATTATCTTAGCTAGAGGTGAGAGAAGAGCAATAGGTCTAAAGTTAGTGTAGTCAATAGAGTTACCACCTTTGTGTAGTGGGATAATGTGAGAGACTTTCCATATATCTGGTATGGTTCCCTCTTGGATAGTCCTATTTATGAGTATAGATATTGGGTATGCAATCTGTTTAGCAGCCTTTTGAAGAAAGAGAGAAGGGAGTTTGTCAGCAGAGGGGGCGCAGGGTTTCAGTTTGAGAATAAGCTTGTAGATGAAAGAGGTAGAGATAGGATGAAGAGTGAAGTTGTGGGGGGAGTCAATTAGGTTATTTGGAGGGTAAAAGCTATTGGTGTTCAGTTGTCTAGCAAGAGATCGAATGGTTTCTATAAAAAAGGAATTAAAAGCGTTTGCAGTATGGTTAGGGGTATCTGGGTCTGCGTTTAGAGGGGAGGGAGTTTTTGCTGTTCCAGGTGAAAGGAGTTTGTTGATAGAAGACCAGAATTGTTTGGGTTTATTGAAATGGGTTTCTTGAAGTTCACAGTAGTAGTTTTTTTTGTCAGAGATTATAGCTTTTTTTATAAGATTTCTAAGTTGGCGAAAATGAAGAAAATCAGAGCTGATTCTATGGTATCTCCATTTGGCCCAAACTTTATTTTTAGTATGAATTAATTTCTTTGTTTCCTTTGAGAGCCATGGGGCTGTATTAGACTTCATTCTAATAGAGCGTTCAGGGGCATGTTTATCCAAAATGGAAAGGAAGGTCGAGTTAAAGAATGATACTGCTTCATTAAGAGGAAGTGATTTCAAGAGGTTCCAGTTGCATGTTTTGAGATCATTTTGAAATAAGTCAGTTTTAAAGTGTTTGGTAGAGCATATTATTCTAATGTTAGGGAGGTTTTAATAGTCAGTCTTTTCTCTAGAGATATAGGTTAGGCAGTGGTCACTGAGGTCATCAGGCATAGTTCCTACTTTGTATGAGACATTGACTTTGTTTATGAGTATCCAGTCTAAGATGCTCTGTTTCTTACTTGGTTTATTAAGCCTTGTTGTAGTGGTAATGGATTGAGTAAAACCATGTAGGTTTATATGACAGGAGGGGTTTTCACTATTAATAGTATTCCAGTCTATATTAAAGTCACCCAGAATTATAGTTTCTTGGGGGTAGTTAGTGAAAACCCAACTGAGAAAGTCTTCTAAGATAGGTATATTGTTGCCTGGTGGTA
Source organism: Protopterus annectens (assembly GCF_019279795.1). Lineage (NCBI taxonomy): Eukaryota > Metazoa > Chordata > Ceratodontiformes > Protopteridae > Protopterus > Protopterus annectens. Next base: position 1,539,958,622 of record NC_056726.1, read on the forward strand.
TATACATACAGATGATGTAAAGGGCTTTTTGTGCATTTAATTGGAGTTTAGCGATGATGGCTTCAGCTCTAACATCCTGGGTTGGACAGGCTTGGAGGGTGGAGATGCTAAGATGGTTCTTAAATAGAATTACCACTCCACCACCTTTACGTTTAGAACGATCAAACCTATATAAATTATAGCCTTGGGGTATAATCTCAGTGTCTTGTCTTCATGTCCTGAAACAGAGCATTGCTAGTCCACCAACTCTCAGATACTATGATGTTCACAAACCAGTTACTCTTTTATGTGATTCTTCAAAATTTGGTCTGGGTGCAGTCATTCTACAAGAGGGACAACCTATTGCCCATGCATCTAGCACTCTTACCCAAACTGAAATGTATGCCCAGATTGAGAAAGAGCTTTTGGCAATTGTGTTTGTATGTTCAAAATTTCATGATTATGTTTATGGTAGACCTATCCAGATCGAAACAGACCACCAACCTCTAGTCACCATCTTGAGCAACCAGACTGCAACTTATGATGCTGAGATTGCAAAAGTATAATTTCACTGTTGTCTACAAGAAAGGTAAACTTCTGTATCTTGCTGATACATTATCTAGATCACCCAGAAACACCACAGAAAAGCACAAGAATGAGAACCTTGATTTTGAAGTCATGGAAGTGAGAAATTTTTCTTCCACATGTCCTGATGAGGTGAGAGATCACACAGCCACATATCCAGTTTTACAAAGGTTGAACCACTTTATCAATCAAGGATGGCTGTCAAAGAAATCTAGTTTACTTCAAGAAGTGCAACCTTATTTTCTTTACAGAGATGAAATTTTGTCTGACAAAGGTATGATTATGAAAGGTCCAAAAGTAATTGTTCCAAAGTCCTTGCAACAAGAGTACATTGCTATCTTGCATCATGGTCAGCCAGGAACTGACTCTACCAAAAAATAGGTGAGAGGAGTAGTATTTTGGCCTTCTATGTCACAAGATGTTGAGACAGCACTTTCATCTTGTTCCATGTGTAATAGTACAAAGTCACATCAGAAGAAGGAACCACTTCAGCTAAACCATATTCCTGAACTACCTTGGTTGACAGTAGTCACCAACATTTTCGAGTGGAATGGTCAGCATTATTTGGTGTTAGTAGACTCTTACTCTAATTGGTTCAAGATTGACTTAACTCCCAATCTAGCATCCAGTGCTGTCATTACTAAGATGAAGCAATATTCTGCAGTACATTGTAGTCCACACAAAGTTATTTCTGTCAATGGCATGCAGTTTACAAGCCAACAGTTTAAAAGCTTTGCTGAAGAATGGGACTTGACTCATTTCATGAGTATCCCTGAGTACCCACAGTCAAATAGTTTGACTGATTGTGCAGTTCAAAGTGCAAAACAGTTACTAGAGAAGTCAAAACGAAATAATAGTGATGTTTTCCCAAATCTCTTGAATCTCAGAAATGCTCCTCGTGATAGACATCTTAGTTCACCTGCTCAGATACTTCTGTCAAGACAAGCCAGAACCACATTACCAATCAGTAGTCAATTATTGGTTCTATGTGTCAGGAACAACAGGTCAGTGCAAGCCAATCTGTTGAAGAAACACCTAACCCAGAAGTCCTACTATGATAAAACCAGTAAACCACTCAATCCATCACAAGAAGGAGAAATGGTAAGGATGCAAACATCCAAAAGTTATGATCGGATTGGAGTCGTGAAGAATATTTACTCAGAGCTGAGATCATACATTGTGGAATCACAAGGAGCAGAGTTTAGGTGGAATCAGAAACATTTGAGACTGCTGTCTGAGCCTATACCACAGCACATAGCCTGTGAGAAAGACTCTTTACCTCAGAGTGAGTTGTCCGATGTTCCAATTCCTGAGGAAGTTCCAGAAAACATTCCCATTTCTGTGATGAATCCAGAAGTTCCTGATATGAGTGTTCACCAAAGACTGTCCCTGTTGCTAAATTCAGTCCAGATTGTTATGTTACTAGATTTGGTCATATCTCCAAACCACATAGCAGATACATGGCAACTGGGACATGAACATTGTATTTTGTTTGTAATGTCTATAGTAATGAAAGTCTAACACTAAAATTGTTTTTACAAGGGAAATCTTTTTAAGAGGGAGGATGTCAATCAGTATATGTGCATGTGTCTTTAAGAAGCTATCCAAGAGCTTGCACAAGTGTATAAGTACTGAGCATGTGCAAGTCTGGCTGCCATTTTATAGTAAGCTGTTGAGATGTAAGCATGTATGCATGTAAGGTCTCTCTGTTAACCATTTTGTTTATATTTTATGATGCTGCTAGCCATCCTGATGTGTTTGTATGTATCTAAATGAAATACTCAGGCTGCTTGTCATCTATTTTAGAGTGGGATGAGCAACAGTACCTAAACAGATACATCTTACAATTGAAACGTCCAAAGAGCTTCCTACTAAAAGAATACAAGGCATAAGTAACATGTCCTATTAAGACCACCTGACGGCCCTATCCCTGTATTCTGTCTTCTACAGGCTGTAGAGGGAGATCTATGCCTGGTATATAAGACAGTGCCAGACCCTGCCCTGATGGTCCTCCTGCATATCTGCAAAACAAACGGTAGCAGAATTACCCGTTCTAAAGACTTAAACCTTGCCTGTGATATAAATAGGACCTGCTGGAGAGATAGGTATGTATCCCAGAGACTACCCCGTCTATGGAACAGGCTCCCAATCCATGTGAAGCTGAGTTCCTCTCTAACCCAATTCAAGTGTAACTTGGACAACTGGATAGGGAAGTGGAAATTCACCCCTGATTTGGCACCTATGTCTCTGATGGACTCAGCCTGTAAATAGTTCATCTCCCAGGCCCTTGTTTGTAAATGTTTCATCTGCCAAGCCCCTGCTTGCACTACCAGTGATACCAAAACCTGTCAGAGATGCGGGATGTATGAAAGGCCCCAGTGGTCATTAGCCTAGTGCACACATATGAACCTACACAATTTACGAAATGTATATAAGCACAGAACCCCAAAAAGTTTAAATGTTATGTAAAACTTAGATACCTAAAAGTAGAAACCTTTATAGCAAGCGGTAGTCTAATAACAGCAGAATCAATCCAGCAGCCTTGCAGGAGCCCACATAGCAAATCTCTTCCTATATCTAATCAGCTGATTAGACCCATTTGGAGATGTTAGACCTGTATAAATTGAAAGATTTAAAAGCAAACAGCTCTTTGCTGAAAATTACTCTTTCAGAATTGAAACTGTGATGTCATAACATTCAGGAAATCTTAACATGTTACTTAAAAGACTAACTGCTTAACTGCACTGTTGAGCAAAAGTATCTAAGGTGAAATTACTTTTTTGCTATAATAGGGCTGACAATACTGTCCCATGGCTTAATGTTATAATGAGTTAAGCAGAAATGGCACATCAGCAATGAAACATTTTCACAGACTAGCTGAAATAACAAATAAAAAGTCTTCTACTGAACTCTTGTCTACTTTCCTTCTAAAATCTCATTTGGATGAGGTACTATCTATGTAAGATTTAAAGGTGTTGATTTCTAATACCATATATACATAGGTTTATAGGTAGGTACTAGGCTATTGGCCCAAGGGCCTATATAAGCCTAGCCAAAAAGGTACCCTGGCTTTCGCCACCCAAGAAAATTCTTTTCCTGTGCCCCTGTCGAGCAGAGTCACAGAGGTGATCCCTGGGGTGAATTTCCTATTTCCCATCCAATCATCAAGATGTTTCTTGAAGAGTGCTAATGAGGAGCTTTGTGTGATATAGATAGGTAGTTTGTTCCAGAGTATGGGAAGTCTCTGGGACACAAATCTATCCCTCCAGCAAGTTCTGTTTATTGTGGTGACAAGTTTTAGGTCCCTAGAGCATGTAGCTCAGAGGGATTGGGATTTCTTTAAGCGAGGCATGTCCAACAGCTCTGGGATTGACATAGCTTTGCATGTTAGGCAGAGATCACCTCTGAGTAGGCGATATGTGACGGAGTAAAGCTGGAGTTTTTTTAAGACAGTCTGAGTAGGACATCTGTTTGAGGCTGGTAATCCTCTTTGTGAAGTATTTCTGCGGCCTTTCCAGTTGTTGTAGATGTCTTGTGAGGTACATATCAAAAGGGGCATTGTACTCTATAATGGGTCTAATGAGTGATGAGTAGAGGGGAACAATGACCTTTTTTTTCCTGGATGAGAAACCTTTTGTGATGAGGTGTGTCATGTAGAAGGATTTCCTGACTACTGTGGTGATGTGATTATCAAAGGAGAGACGACTGCTCACCTGTGTCCCAAGGTCTCTTATCACACTTTCGGTGTTAAGTAGACAACCACCTATGTGGTACCTTATGGGTACAGAGTTTTTACCAAAGCGGATGACAATGCACTTTATGGCACTGAGCTTAAGGCCATGGCTTTGACACCAGGCACCTGTCTCAGTGAGGCCCTTTTGTAGGATGTCCACATCATTAGGAGTTTCAATTATGGCACCCAGTTTGCAGTCATCTGTGAACTTTGTTAGCCAAAGACCTTCTGTGTTAGCCTGTACTTCAGAAAAGTAGATACCAAACAGGGTATCTCCTCTCCTGCCCAGTTGGTGAATCTGGGAATTCTGAGACAATGTTACAATTGCCTCATGTACACAGACAACCCTCTCCTCCTCCCACGTAACACTAACACTTGTGAGAGATGCAGCTATTTAGCCAGACTGGAGGCTGAGCTCTCTCAACTCAGGACTGGCAAGACCAGGCAGGAGGAGAAGGCAACTACACACACCACAATACCAGTCTCACATAACTCAACCACACCACTGAATCAAACACATAAACACACTAAGACATACTCGGAGGCTCTGAGTAAAAATTTACCTAAACAACAGAGGCCTCCAAAGCAGACACCCAAGCAACTGCAAACTCAATACACCACACAAACAACACATAAACAACAAAATCAGTGTGCAAAGCAGTCACTGCCCTTAAGGCCAAATACAACACCAAACATACTTGTCATAGGTGACTCCATAGTCAGACACACTGACGTCTCGCTCACCAGACTGAGTAAGGAGAAGGTCACAGTAAGCTGCCTGTCGGGCGCTAGAATCCGCCACATAACACAAGCACTCAGGTCTCTCAACAGCAGGTACAAGTATGACTCAGTTATTGTCCACGCTGGTGTCAACGACCTGAGACGTACCTCCTTGGACTACATGAAAAGAGACATTGAGGAGCTCTCTGATTATGTAGCCCAGGCAGGTATGACCCTGACCTTGAGCAGTATCCTACCTTCACCTAGAATGATGCCACAATACAGTGATAAAATGATCAGCTTTAATAATTGGCTTAAATTCTGGTGTTATTCAAAGGGATCCAATGTCTGTCTGCCTGGGATGACATGCTGGACAAGCCACGCTGCTTCGCAAGGGACGGCTTGCACCTGTCACCCCTAGGCTTCCGGATATTGGCAAAGGCTCTTGCCACCCCATAGTGCCTTTTTTAGGCAAGGCTCAAATTCTAAACCTACCACCCTAGAAGACAAAAATGTAAAAAAACTAAGGGTAATGCTGCTCAATGCCAGAAGTCTCAATCTCAAGATGCACGCACTCGAGGCCCTTCTCAGTATGGAGAACATCGATGTCTGTGCTGTGACAGAAACCTGGTTCAAGGCTCCTGAGAGCACCCCAGCACTAGCAGGTTTCACCTCATATCATGCGTTCCGGCCCCAAAATCCGGACAACACCAAGGGTGGTCATCGTCTGGAATTATAGATAAGCTCACTAAACTAGGTATAAATCCCTATGTCACAAGATGGGTTGCCAACTGGCTCATGGACAGAACCCACACTGTGAAAGTAGCAGATTCCAAATCCGACATCAGACCAGTGACAAGTGGAGTACCACAGGGTTCAGTCCTGGATCCTCTCCTGTTTGGTATCTACTTCTCTGAAGTGCAGGCCAACACAGAAGGTCTTTGGCTAACAAAGTTTGCAGATGACTGCAAACTAGGAGCCATAATCGAAACTCCTAACGATGTGGACAAACTACAAAAGGGCCTCACTGAGACAGATACCTGGTGTCAAAGCCATGGCCTGAAGCTCAATGCCAAAAAGTGTATTGTCACCCCCTTTGGTAAAAACTCTGTACCCATGAACTACCACATAGCTGGTAGTCTACTTAATGCGGAAAATGTGATAAGATCCCTTGGGACACAGGTGGACAGTAGTCTCTCCTTTGATAATCACATCGCCACAGTGGTCAGGAAATCCTTCTACGTGGCTCATCTCATCACAAAAGGATTCTCATCCAGAAAAAAAGAGGTCATTGTTCCCCTCTACTCATCACTCATTAGACCCATTATAGAGTACAACGCCCCTTTTGGTATGTACCTCACAAGACATCTACAACAACTGGAAAGACCACAGAAATACCTCACAAAGAGGATTACTGGCCTCAAAGAGATGTCCTATGCAGACCGTCTCAAAAAACTACAGCTTTACTCCATCGCATATTGCCTACTCAGGGGCGATCTCTGCCGAACATACAAAGCTATGAAAAACCCAGAGCTGTTGGACATGCTCCACTTAAAGAAATCCCAATCCCTCCGTGCTACATGCTCTAGGGACGTAAACCTTGTCACCACAATAAACAAAACATGCTGGAGGGATAGATTCCTGTCCCAGAGACTTCCCATACTCTGGAACAGACTACCTATCTATGTCAAACAGAGCTCCTCATTAGCACTCTTCAAGAAAAATCTTGATGATTGGATGGGAAATGGGAAATTCACCCCGGGGATCACTTTTGTGGCTCTGCTCGACACGGGCACAGGAAAATAATTTTCTTGGGTGGCGAAAGCCAGGGTACATTTTTTGGCTAGGCTTGTATGGGCCCTAGGGCTGATAGCCTAGTACCTACCTATGAACCTATGGACCTATGAGTGTTTCTTGTGAAAAAGCTGCAAAGAAAGTTTAGTAAAATTACCTCTTTAGTTTGTTAGCGATATAGTAAAGATGTAATAGCTGATTGGACACACAGGTTTTGTGTGAAAAATTAAATGTATATTGGGAAGCAACTGCCAAAACACTCCAAAATATTTTGTTCATAGGTTCATGGGAGGTTACAAGGCTAATGGCCCTAGAGCCATTACAAGCTTAGCCATATTTATCCCAAATTGTCCCAAGTGTTGGTGGTTAGTTGAGTGAAGTTCACTGATGTAAGGGTCTATGGTAGTTAATACCAACTTCCTCTGTCCAGGAGGGACATGGCACTACTCCAGGAGTGAATTTACAGCCACCCATGTATTGCTCTAGGTTGTGTTTGAAGAGGGTCATGTGAATTGGAAGCTTGTTCCAAAGAAGTGGCAGTCTCAGGAAGATATAGCTATCTCTTCAACATGATCCATGGATGGGTGACCGCAAATGTGTAGGTTTATGCAGAGCCAGATCATGGTCCAATGGGGCCCTAAGCAGGAGAATGGACCCCTGTGCAGTCATTCTGGTGTCCCATTAATTGTCTCCGTCTCCCCAATTACCATAAACACTACTCAAAAGTGTCGGCATGCCTCCTATTTTTCTTTTTACTTTTGAAGTGAAGGCAGAGATACAGATTTCATTTAATTTAAATATCTTTTGCTGACCTGGTTTGCTGCATCTTTTCAGGGGAGACCCTAGGTAGTATTTATACTACTATAGGAAATATGGCCAAGGCACTGGGGAACTTCCTCTACCCTTTTCAATAGCTCAGGCAGATGTAAAATATCTCACAGCACCTACCATTACCACAGACAGATGGGGCCTCAGTCTAACATTTTATCGAAAGGAGAACACACTGAGGAATGCAACACTAACCCCCCTTTAAAATGTTCTGCACTATCAGCAATCCATTTACATGGTGTGGGAGTAACCTACAGCCTTCCTTCAACACCAAAGGCAAGGTAAGCTACCTGTTGTGCTATTAACACTGCTGTGAAATTCTCTAGCACAAACACTGACAGTCATTTGCTATACAAAACAGTTGCACATTGAAAACAGACAGCATGAGCAACAGTAAACTTCTCCTCCCTTGAAACTCATACTCCTAGAAAATGCAGTGAAACTCACATTCCTTTAAAATACACTAAAACTTATATTCATTGAAGTTACACCTCTGTAATCTGAAGATGTTTCCATGAAGCAGTGAAAGAAAATGTATGAACCAATAAAATACAAACAAACCCATTTCAGCACATTTCAATCAACTCTGATAACTAAGTTAGCAGTCTGGTAGTTGGTGTAGAGGATTAAGGCTCATCACTTCTAGGTACAGAGTTTGGACCTTGGCAAGTTAATTTACTAACCTGCCATCCCTAACTAGGGCATTTTGCACACATGCACACCTCTCAATGTACCTGCTGAAAAGGAATGTTCTTCCAGTCTATGGTAGCACTGTTCATAAAAGGTTCATGGAGAAGTAGTCTCCTGAAGTAAAAGTTCAGATGTTTAAATTCCATGTTGCTGTGCATGCATCATCCTAAAGACATGTGCATAGACCATTGATGCAGAGTGCATCCTTAAAGAAGAAATGTAAAATTAATTTTATTTATTTATTTATTTATTCCAGTTTGATAACCGGGGAGGTCCACTGGGCTGTGGGTCCCATTTCCAGTGGAGGCCCGGGGAGAAAAGCTCCGCAAAACAAAGTTTTTAACATAAACAATTTACAAAGATAGCTTAGATTACTGACATTGAATTTTGTCATCAAGAAAGAAATAAACATTCAGTACAATTGCATTCAGTTCATAAGGCAAATAAGAGAATAACAGAATAGCTAGATTTTACATTTAGTTAAGATTATGAATTTGCAATTGAGAGTGAGGTTAGTAAGGTAAGATGGTTAGCCAGGAGAGAAAGAGGAGGAGAGTTTGAGAGGAATGGGTGGAAGGGTACAGTTGCATTTCCAATTTAGGTAGAGGTAGGAATGAAGTTAGGATTTGAAGTTATTAAGGTTGTTACATTTTCTCAGGTAGGAGGGTAGAGCATTCCATTTTTTTGCTAGGGTAAAGGTTAATAAGAGCTGCCCAGCCGGGCATTTGGGTTTTTGAATAGAGATCAGGTTTTGGTGAGAAGATCTAAGGGGTCTGGGGGGGAATATGGTTGTAAAATATTGGATAGTGCAGGGCAGTTAGATGGTTGGAACAATAATTTGTGGACTATGGTTAATTGGTGAAAGTCTAGTAGGTTAGGGAGTTCAAGCCAGTTTATAGTGTTAAGGGAAGTGCAATGGTGAGAGGAGTATTTTGCACTGGTGGCAAATTTGGAGATTTTGTTGTAGCATACCTCCAGTTTGGAAGTAAGTGTGGAAGATAAGTTAGTGAGCAGAGGAGTACCATACATTAGAGTGGGAAGGAGATAGGTGGAGGCAAGAGTTAGTCTGGAGGAAGGAGAGAGGAAGTGGTTGTTTCTATAAAGTAGGCCCAGTTTTATGTGAGTTTTTTTGATGTTTTGTTGGATATGAGAGTTAAATTTTAGTTGATTGTCAATTGTGACACCAAGAAGTTTGGCTGATGAAACGATCTCAATAGGGGAATTGTTAAGGCTGGTGATTTGGAGAGAGTTTTCATCAAGAGTGAAGGATTTAGAGGGGGAGAATAGAAGGATCTTAGTTTTATTGGAATTAAGAGAGGTGATTTTGGAGCATCCAGTTTTCAGTGGTTGAGAAGGCCTTTTGAGTCAGAGATTGGAGTTCTGCTAGGTTAGTGGCGCTGCAAATCAAAGTGGAATCGTCAGCGTATTGTACAATTTTGGTGTTAGGAATGGCTTTATGGAAGTCATTGATAAAGATATTGAATAGCAAAGGGCCAAGTATAGAGCCTTGGGGTACTCCGGTAGGAGTAGGAAGGAAAGTAGAGGTGGCTTGGCCCCATTTCACAGCTTGGGACCTGTTTGAAAGATAGCTAGAGAACCTTGAGAGGGTTTTTTGGGAAAGGTTAAGATTAGAGAGATGGTTTAGAAGATGGGTATGAGAGATGGTATCAAAAGCTTTGGATAAGTCCAGTAGGACAGAGGAAACCAAATTACCAGAGTCATGGGATGAGTTGACAGAATGTAAGAAGGAGAGAAGGGCGGAGTTAGTACTATGTCCTGGTCGGAAGCCTTGTTGGGTGGGGGAGAGAAGTTGGTATTTGGTCAGGAATGGTAAGAGCTGTAGATGGATGCATTTTTCAAGAATTTTGGAGATAGGGGAGAGGATGGCTATAGGGTGCAAATTGGAGACGTTACAGTTCTTGCCACCCTTGTGCAAAGGAAGAATATATGCAGAGCGCCATAGTATGGGTACGTATGATTCAAGCAGTGATCTATTGATCAAGATGCTGATAGGTAGAGTGATAGCATCTGAGGCTATTTTTAAGAAGGAGGATGGAATACAGTCGGGGGAATTTGAGCAAGGCTTTAGTTTGAAAAGAAGTTTCTTTATTACCTTGGTGGAGATAGGTTTAAGTTCAAATTTAGGGTGGGGGGAGGGAGGGGAGGATTGGGCAGGGACGGGAGGATGGTTATTATTTGTGATGGTTTTAGTAAGCTCAGCAATAGAGGAGGTGAAGAAGGAATTAAATAGTGAGTCAATTTCTGAGTCAGATTTGCTGGTGTCAGGACAGGGGTTATGTTTTGTTCCTGGCCTAAGGAGGGAATTAATAGAATTCCAGAAGTGTTTAGGGTTTTTTGCATGATTTTCCTGTAGTTTCTGTGTAGTAAGGCTTTTTGCCTCTAATCACTTGTTTTTTGGCTAGGTTTCTCAGCTGTTTATATTTTAGTAATGTTTCTGGTTGTTTGTGGCGGAGGTAGACTTTCCAGGTTTTCTAATTAAAAATGAAATGCTATGGCAGTCCTAGCCTCTACCTCCTCCCCATCCCCACCCCCAGCCATTGGGGCCTACGTAACTGTCTAGCTTGCCTAGTGCTGGATCCTTCTCTGGGCTTACGATGTTATTAATTGCCAAGTGTCTTCCAACTTTCCAACATCAAGACTTCATGATAATGATGTCTTGTCCACCTAGCTTGATCCAATTTAATCAGTAGAACATTGGAACTGAAATGGACTGAATTATCTATTAGTGGGCGTGGTTTATCTGGATTTGATCAAGGGCAGCCTGCCTTATTGGATACTGAAGTGGAAGTTAAAGGACATGAGATGTGGCCTAAATGTCATGTAAATAGGAAGCAGGCTGGGTGACATGATGCAGAGGATAATTTTTTGGGGAAATGTTTAGTCAGAAGCCAGCAATGAATGAGGTGCTCTAAGGATGCATGACAAGTTAAAACTAGTTTAACATAGTTCTGCTTGATATCATGATGGACTTTGTGGAAAGGACTGACCTGTTTGCTGAAGGTATCAGTATATTTATTTATTTATTTACATTTGTTAACCAGGTATTGTTCAGCTGGGCAAGTAGCCTGTTTTCAGCGGAGACTCATGGAGAAAAGCTCCATAACAACAGTACGAAAAAATTACAAAAAATATTACAAAGATTTACAAAGAATATACAAAAAGTTTAACAGTTGCCTACAATCATACTTTACAAAAAGAGAATGTAAAACAGAAAACATTACATTTCCTAAGTCTTACTACAGACGGTAATATGAACTCAATTAGGTACATAACATCACTAAAACTAAACTGTTGTGGTATTTTTGATTTGGTAAAAGTAAGACAAGGACAATACAGCAGAGAAGAACAGTTGATTGATGGTATGAGAAATTAGCCAGGAGTATTACAAACGCATTGACATTGTTGAGTAAGGTATTCCTTTAGGAGTTGTTTGAAGCCATGACTATCTGTATTTTTTGGGATATTATGGGGTAATAGATTTCCTGGATAATTTATAGGAGAAGTGGGGGTCACCAAAGTAATTATGGGACTTTGTTACCTTGAATATAAGTTTATCAGATGATTTAAGGGTCCTGGGGTTGGTGTTTAGTTGCACTAGACTGGAGAGTGCAGGGGAGTTTTCAGGTTTGTGGATAATACAGTGGGCAGTGGTGAACTGATTGACCAATAATAGACTGGGAAATTCAAGCCAGTGAGTTTTTGAAGAGCAAAACAATGATGGCTCCTGTTGGGTATATTAGCAGCAAATTTTGCTATTTTATTATAGCAGGAATCAAGTAGATGTAAATCAAACATGCGCAGGTTAGAGGAAAGTTGAGAACAGTTGAGGAGACTAGATAGGAGGTGCGATCTGGCTGTGGCTAGTCTGACGTTTTGAGTAAGCAAGGTTTGGCCCTGTATAGTGTATTAAGTTTGATGTGAACTTTTTTAATTGTGAGTAATATGTGTTTATCAAATTTTATCCACTATTAGGTTGTTGTCTATTGTGACACCAAGTAGTTTTGTTTGGTTAACTGGTTCAATTATAGTGCCATTAGTGGAGTGGATGGAGAGAGGAGGTGGGTTGGTTTGGATTTCCTGTTGGAGAAGATCATTAACTTTATTTTGTTTGGGTTTAGGATGGGTTGAAGTTCAATATCAAGAAATGATTTTTGCAGTTTATCCTGGAGTTCTTGGGGTGTGGGAGCAGAACAAATAAAGGTAGCATCATCAGCATATAGAATGATAGCAGCAGTTTTCATGTCAGGGTTTAGACTATTTGTGAATATAATAAAAAGCAGATGGCCAAAGATGGGACCCTGAGGAACACCAAAAGAGACTGAGAGGAGTGTGAAGTGTTTATTATCCCATTTAGTTGCCTGTTGTTGATTAGTAAGGTAGCTAAAGAACCAGCTGAAAGCTGTAGAGCTGAGGTTGAAGGAGGCTAGAGTCTTGAGTAGTAGTTGGTGGGATACTGTATCAAAAGCTTTGGACATATCAAGGCATATAGTGGAGAATAGCTGCCCATTGTTTTTGAGGAGGTTGATGTAGTTAATGAAACTTATGATGGCTGTGGAGATAATGTGTTTTGGACGGAAGCCGTGCTGTAAACCAGATAAGAGGTTATTTGTAGTGAGATGGTCTAGGAGCTGCTTATAGATCCATTTCTCTAAGATTTTGGCTAGAGTTGAGATAATGGCAATGTGACGAGAATTAGAGAGATCTTTTGATGAGCCACCTTTGTGGAGGGGGATGATATGAGATATTTTCCAGAGTATGGGGAAATATTGTTTTGCAATGGATCAATTGATTAGGCTAGATAAGGGACAGGTGACAGAGCTGGCAGCAATTTTTAGGAAGTCGTTAGGGAGTCGGTTAGCTGCTAGACAGGTAGGTTTTTAGTTCTGATGAGAGTTTTCTGATATAATAGGTTTGTATGGGATTAACAGAGAAGTGGTTGGGTTTAAAGTTAGTGGAGGCAGGCACTGTAAGTGGTTAGTTAGATTTTTTAATGGCCTTCATACCTGTCATATGTATATGTACATGAACTGTATTCATTTGTTCCTAATGGATTTTTAACTATATGCATATTTTACTTATTTGCTTTTATATACATATATATTTTTTCAAAAGCATCTTAAAAGCATTTTTTATATATATATATATATATATATATATATATATATATATATATATATATATATATATATATATACACATATTTACATATGTATTCTTGTAATACATAGTTTAGGGTGTTGACATTTGCACAGTTTTCATATGTATTTTTATATTTTGATATTTATACTGTTTTGTGCTGAAACATTTATGTGTAGTGTTTCAGACTTCTGTTCCAGAAGACTGTTTCAGACTTGGGAGTGGTTTTTACTAATCTAGAAAGTGATGTCATGTAAGATTTCCTATTTAAAACAGTTTACTTCCTTAATTTCCTTATATCTGATGAAGTTCCTGCTTTTATTTTTGGAATGAAAGCGCTTATATCTTCTTGTTTTTCTGAATAAAGAAAGCATCTTTGTACTGAATTGTACTGAACTGGACGTGTTGGCTTGATTTAAAGCACACATTGGAATATTTCAGGGCTCACTGGCTCTCATTGTCTGCATACTGCTTGTGCGACGATTTTCTTGGTGGTTAGATTTGATGCTGTTTAAAACTGAGGTGATAGTTGTGATGAAATGAGAGTTAAATTGGGATGCTAAGCATTCAGTGATATTTCATGTAGATGGTACAGGGGTAGATGTTTTACCAAGGTTGAGGAGATAGTTAATGTATTACCAACATTTTTCTGGGTTATTTATGTGTTTTTCCTGAAGGGCTACTCAGATAATATTTGCTTCTTAGTTTGGTTTCTTAGTTGTTTGTAAGAGGTTAGGTTTTGGAGGTTTGATAAGCAGTCCAGGCTCTAACCCTTTTTTTCATAACAGATTTAGAATCTTTGGTTTTTGATGGCAGGGGAAAAGTTTCTTTTGTTGTGTATGTGTTTGAAAATGACATTACAGGGGAAGTGAATGTGTTTCTTTAGTAGAAAGGTAGGGGAGTGATCACTGAAATAACTGGGGAGGCACCCAGCATGGTGGACAAAGTTGGGCTTATTGGTTAGTATCCAGTCTAAAATAGATTCTTTCTTAGGGTATTTATTGATTATAGAGGAGGAGTTTATAGTTTGGGTGAAATTGATTAGATTGATAAAATTGGAGGGGTTATCAGATGAGCATGATAGCCAGTCCAAGTTGAAATCACCTAGCACTATAGATTCATGGCTGAAAATAGAGGATGCTCAGGATAAGAGACTTTCAATGGTAGGTAGATTATTTCCTGGTGGTAGGTATGAGACAATAATTTCGATGATTTTATGTGGATTTACTTCAAATTGGGCAGTTAGTATTTCTGCCTCTGATAGCTCTGGCAGAGTACAGATTAATTTTTCAATTTTGAGGAAATTGTTATATATGATAGCAATGCCTCCACCATGCTTGTTCAGCCTATCTTGTCTAGTAACATTTTAGTAAGCATTTCCTCATCTTTAATGTGGGCTTTTAGCCATGTCTCAATAATAATTACTATAGCAGGAGTGTAGGTAGCTAGGGCTGCAAGACATTCACTTTTTTTTATACTTCTGAGGTTAAAATTAGTTATGAGTAAGCCTGATTTGAAATTTTTTTTAGGGGAGAAGGTGGAGGGTAGTATTAGCAGGTGCTGTGGGTGTTATTGGGTGGGGTGGGAGTAGCTGTGTGGACCCTGGGTTAGGATGTATGTCAGCTTGGAGTTTCATTTCTGTTAATGAGTGTAGAAGAAGAGAGAGTTTGAGCTTGGATATTAGTCAATGAAAGAAATCTGGATAGGAAGGAGGGTTGGGGGTATGGACATATTTATAGCGGAAGAGTAATATGTTAGAGTTAGTGTAGAGGTTAGAACAGATATGAAACTGGATATTTGGTTTTGTGTGGTATGTAATAGTGGGGAGTGTAGTGGAGGGGTAGTGTGTTATGTTTGATGTGATGAAGGTATTGGAATGGGAGGCTAGGTAGAGGGTAATGAGTCGGAGAGAGTTGCTCAGAAGAGTGGTGATAACTGTCATGATGATAGTAGAGAAATAGTAGGAAATATGGGTTGGTTGGTGTCTGAAGTTTAGTAGAGAGAGACTGTACTGATAAAGTGATGTGGTAGGGGAGAGAGTGTTGCGTGAGGGCTGAAATAATGGTGAGATGGGAGGGGAGAAAGTGAAAGAAATAATTGATTGTGGGTGTTTTGGATGAGGTAGCTGCAAGCTATATGATAATGAGTTAGAAGGTGTGGTTTTGATTAATCATAAATTTAAGGAAAGTGGGGAGGGTGGGAATGGGGATAGGATAGGGGAGTGAAGTGAGCCCAAGTGAAGTGAAGGCAAATGGAGCGGGTTGAACCAAGCCCAGAGGTAAGCACAGTATAGAAACAATCATGAAAATCTTTAACAAAAAAAGTTTTTGTATTTTTAATAGTAAGAAAAAGAGTTTTTCTGTCTAGTACTGTCAGGCAAGAAATGTCTTAAGGCATTTAATAGCAATACATTTGTTGAAGCTAATAGACAGCCTTTTAAGACTGGGGGTGGGGCTGCTTGCTGCTGTGCTACTTTACAGTGTACTTACTTGCTAGGGAGTAGATAATGCCTTAAATAAGTATATTTTAAAACTTAAAACTAATCCAACATCCCTTGCAGATAAGAGAGAGACACTGTGAGGTAAGAGATAGCAGGGCTGTATGTTGAACAATTATTGTTGCAGCTGGTTATTCAGTATGCAAGACTTTAAACACTACACTGGCAGTATGGAAAAGAAAAATAAATAAAGCTTGTCTGATAGTTTGCAGATAAAGGAAAGACACTGTGAGGTGACAGATAGCAGGGCTCTATGAACGAGATGTCAACAGAAGACAAAGGCCTGAGGTCATCTCGTATTGTTGCTATCAATAATGCAACTGCTCTTGCCTAACTGATGAATTTATAAGATATCAGGCCAAAACAGTGTACTAAGGAGTTTATGTAAATCAGGTTATGCAAGGGTATGAAAATCATGCATAATATAACTTTAAAATATCTTCATAGTGTATTACAGGTTTGCTACAATGCAGACTGATTTAGTTGAATAAAAGTCACCTTATGTGCTCTGTGTACTAGGTCATACTAATAGGTAATAGTTAATCTATAACATTGCTAACAGTCTCTGGACAGCTATACAGTGTAGAAGGTTAAGGTATGTTAACTCATTAACACCTATATGGTGTGGAATATCACACTTCTAATAGCTTATACACATCTTGAGTCCAGCGCATTTTTGAAAATACACGTAAAAGTATAAGATAAACAAACGTAAATATTTTGTGAACAATAAAACCTATTAACACTGTACAAATAGCAATGTTATCAGTAAAAAAGTATTCTTTACATTGATAATAGCCAGTGCTTTCATAATCTTTTCCATAAATACTGTAATATATTATTTATTTATTATTTTATTTATTTTACATTTGTTGACCATGATAGTCTGACTGGATACATGTCCATTTTCAGTGGAGACCTGGGGAGAAAAGCTCCAAACAAGCACAGAGAAAAAAACAAACAAACAAAAAAATAAACAAGGTGGTACAATATATATAGGTAACAGACACAGATCGAGCAGGCAACTTATACATATAGTAGATACTGATTACATACAGGTTGCAGTCTCAAGACTACCCTAGCAGTTTATACAATTCATCAGTCAAAGACTAAAGAGGGTAGACTAAATACAAAAAAAATTGTGAATAAAGCATTTATATTATAGAGAAGGTACTAGTCAGGAGTAAGGCATAACCAATGTGTTTTAGAGTACTTTTTGAGATTATTTTTGAATAGGGTTAGAGAGGATTCTAGTGTCAGTTCTGCTGGGAGTAGGTTCCATGCTTTGCCAACACAGTTGGAAAACAGAGAGTCCCCAGCTGAGTTGTTGGATTTGAATGTTTGAACCAGGAATCTGTTAGATGAGTGGAGTGACCGGTTATTGCTGTAGGGGCTGATAATGTTTTTAAGTGCAGTTGTATTTTTAGGTTGGTAGAGAACTTTATGCGCCATTATAATCTGGTTGAACTGCACCAGGCTAGGTAGTTCAAGCCACCATAGAAGACTTAGGTTGCGACAGTGGTGAGCTCTGTATGCCGTGCTGGTAGCAAATCTGGCAATGTGGTTGTAAGAGCAGGATTGTTTATTAAGAACATTTTTGTTCAAGTTGGTGAATAGAGGGGAGGCATAGAGAAGAGTAGAGAGTAGATGGGATTCGGTAATAGCATTTCTGGCAGGTGGTGTAAGGAAAGACTTGATTTTATAAAGGGAACCAAGCTTTTTAAACTTAAATATTTTTTATAATACACACAAGCCACGAACTATTTTTTTTTCTAAACTTTCACTAACATCTTTTTTTATATATTGAATGCTATACCACCTATGAATATATTGGTAGAACATTTTTAACCAGACATACATGACAACAAGAAATTCCTCTATTAGTACAGCCTTATTGAGATATGTACAGAATATGAAAACATATGTTTAATTGTATTATCAGCAATAAACATAATACTGGAACTCTTTCAAGATGTGCAACTTGCAGTGCAAATATCAAGGACAGTTTTCTTCAACAACATTTGAGGTTTCACACAGTGTCATTCAAAGGTTTGCAGGTCACTCGTTTCTTAAACTATTAAGTACATATGGAAATATTCCTTATTTTCATAATTACTAACAACTAGTCATATTTCCAATACAGTGTGGTATAAACCAGAATTTTCAGTGAATTGTCCTGTTTCCCACATTGGTGTTTTATACCATACATCTCAATCACATGTAGGTCTCTCAGTAATGATAATATGAGCCTGAATACAAAAATATAAATAACAAGTAGCAAAGATTAATTTCTCCTTTGCAAGACCTTCTACACTAACAATCTTAGTGTCATTTTTTAATAACTCCTTGCCTTTTCAAATGTGTCTATTATTAGCTGGAAAGTCACCAAGTTAAAAATGCTAGACCCAAAAATGTTCTGCATGTCATAAGGAGATATAGGTGTGAAGTGGAAGTGTACAAAAAAGGAGTTCCAGGAATGAGTGAGTTAAGCAAAGTTTTCATCCAGTTATAAAATAACCTGTGTAGTAGTGTGTATGTGTTTGATGGGGTGGGTGGTGGGGTTTTGGAATTTATAGTGATCTGTAACATTTACATGCAGACTTTTATCCAGTTACATTACCTATGCTATTGTGGTTATATAAAAGCAATATACATGCATCTGGAGCATTTCTCCCTAGGCCTCCACTGAAAATTGACCCATTCCAAGGTGGACTTTCCCGGTTAACAAATGTTAAATAAATATTTCTAAATGAAAGACAAACACAAAGATGTAAAGAAGTGTTGCACAAGTCAGCTAATTTTCTACCTGTAATCTGCATTGATAAAAGCTTCATCAATCAATGAATCCTTGTCTATTTTTCTCTTCAACTAGTTTACATCTGATGTAAAAAAAGAGAGAGAGAGAAAGAATCAGAAACATCATAGCAGAATAATTTTACCAGTATTTTACTAAATGTGCAGTTTGTCAAAGGGTGGTGTCTTGGAATATATATTTATGCACATTTAATTTGTGTTACTGGTCTACTGCTGCAGATTTTTTGCAGAAGAATATTAATACAGGGTTATAAAATATGAGCAAAGTATGAATGTGATTTAATCAATGCTTAAACCATTTTACAGTTCATGAAAATGGATAATTTTGAATGAACACGTGTAGAAAATGAAGTGCTGCAAACATTTTCTTCCAAGTGCTTCAAACAAGATAAAATATACAAAGATGCAAAACTAAGGAATTAGAGCTAAATCTTCATGCCTGTAATGTACTGCAATGGCAGAAGTAATATTGTCTGAGAACTCTCCGGTTCGTTATATCGGTACTGTACCATTCTTTCTTTCATCATTGTCAGGCATCTTTGAATATGCTTATTGAGATATTTACAGAATTTTACATTGAATTACAATGCAACACTCTCTTGAAATGTATTCCATGCCCCCATTATTTTTTTCATGTAAGAGGTACACTTTTTACCTTTTCAGCTGCTTTTGATGTTACCTTTCCCCTACTTTTCTTTCCTTACTTATCATTTCTCCTCTTCTTCTTCTTCTTCTTTCGTCTTTTTCCCGGTTAGGGGTTGCCACAGCAGATCACCTGTAGTTATCGTTTCTCCATTTGTACTAAAACTTGAGTGACCAACTCATTCCATTATTTCTGTTCTCTTCTGTAGAAAGCATTTGTTAAGCAGCCTAAATGTCTTCTAATGGCTCGTTTCTCTGCACCTCGTACCATTTGTATAAAGGAATCTTCTTCTTCTTTCGGCTTTTCCTGGTTAGGGGTTGCCACAGCGGATCACCTTGTCCTCTCATGATTGGCAGTGGAGTTTTACAGTGTCGAGTTGCCAGCCCCGGTGCCCAACCTTCCACAGAAGGCACACACATGCACTCATGAATAATATAATAAATAATTATAGGAACCATAACATATGTAGCCATTTACATATTTTAGCAGGTACAGTTAAAAGTTCTCACAGTTGCTTAATACAATGACTATGATCTAAATCAGGGGTGTCCAACCTTTTGACTTGCTGGGGCCGCATTGAGTGAACAGAAATGGTCTTGGGGCCGCATATAAAATATATCATATAGTTAACTCTTTTGTTGCTCCGGAAGACCACAGTCTACCTCCTGGCAGTACTGTAGATGCATTTGAACAATGAATAAATGTAATAAATGCCTAATATTTGCCTTAAAATTCTAATTATCATTCTAATTCTATAATCTAACAGTTAACTCTAACATCTTAGTTAATATATCTATATATCTATATATATATATATATATATATATATATATATATATATATATATATATATATATATATATTTACAATAAACAGATATTCACTACAGCACTAGCATTTCTCACTGGGAAAACCATTCCAGCAGTCCAACTACGTAAAATGTCAACATCAGCAGTCCTACAGTACTATAATCCACAAAAATAACCCAACAAATTTGCAATAAAGTAAAGAATTCACATTACTGGCTTAATAAAACAATTCTGAATAAGCCATACGAGGGTCTCACCCAAACAAATAACTGGTGCCAGAAATATGGCCTCAAGCTAAATGCCAAAAAATGCATCATCATCCCCTTTGAGGAGAGTGATGTCCCCACAAATTATCACATTAATAACAATGTTGTAAACACACAATAAGTCATATGGTACTTGGGCACCCAGGTTCATAGAAACCTGACTTTTGACTACCACATTGTCTCCGTTGTAAGGAAATCTTTTTACATGGCCCACTTCATTAGTAAGGGTATCTCATCCATGGACAAGGAGGTCATAACATCCCTGTATTCTTCCTTTACAAGAGCCATTATTGAGTGCAGTGCCCATTTTGGCATGTGCCTCAGCAAAACACCCTGCCAAAAGAAAGACTACAACCATTTCTGACAAAAAAGGTCAAAGGACTAAGTTCACTTACTTATCCAAACAGACTAAAAAGCTTTTTGCTTTCCTCTGTCTCTCACTGGCCCCTATAAATTTCATAATTGGCTTGCTTTCCAGGCTAAGAAAGATCCTGCCTTAAGAGACGTCCTCTACCTCAGAAATACTGGTTATACTTAAAACGCTCACTACAAAGACCACAGCCTTCACTGCAACATAAACAAGCCACTTTTATGGACAGGTTCTTGACACAAAAACCTTCAACTTCTGTAAAAAGCTCCTCTCATTATCAAACAATATAGTTCAGCAACACGATGGCTGGATGGATAGCCATAAATGTAGTCCTTGGGTAACTAGCATAGCCTTCATCAAACCAGATGGAAAATCCACATACTAACCTTTCCCAGCTGGATGGCTAAGATCTAATATTGGTTACTCAAGTCTAGTTGCCCAAGAAGAGGGGCATGTTTAACTAAGAATTCCATTTGCAAAATTATATTCAGTATACATATTAAATCTCTCTCTCTCTTACACACACACACACACACACACACACACACACACACACACACACACACACACACACACACACACAAGCCCCTACTTTTAAAATAGGCACCCTCAGTAATCACATGACACCAACCCACTGAATGAAATTGTCTGGAAGTCAAAATATCTGAAAAAAAATCATAATAGAGATGGATTCATCCATGTAATTTCCAACCACCAAAAGGACCATCAATAAATCTACAAACAACTGATCGGCAAAAAGTAAATCAATAAGAAAACCATAAACTATAATGCTACATACTGGTGTAAACGTATAACTTGTGTCAATCCCCAGGTTAATCCATACCAAAAGATTGTTTCAGAGCTTCAGCTATGTACAAACAGCTTTCTCCTAAAAACTTAACTCATTGATATTTGCCTTGCTGTGATTATAACTGCAAAAAAAAATTGTTTTTAAGTTTATTCTGTACCTCAATGATTCTCACTGTTACGAGATGTAATTTCTGCCATATTGTATGAGTACTACATCCATAATTTGCTGTCTCTCTCTCTCATGTATTGTATTATATTGTTTGGTGTTATTTTTGGAGCTTTTCTCCCCGGGCCTCCGCTGAAAATGGACCTGTGTCCAGTCGGACTTTCCCGGTAAACAAATGTAAAATAAAATAAATTAAAATAAACTTCCCTCCAATCTAAAGCCATTTGACATTCAGACATTTTAATTTGTGCAGAAGTTACTCACAGACTGACAGTTTACTGAGCTGTAATGCTGACCTTTGCTTTTGAAAAAAACAAATTCCCAGACTTTGTCAATAGTTCAAAGTCTCAAGAGGATTATTTATTTATTATATATTTATTTATTTTTGGAAAACATCTTTAAAACTGTTAAACTAATTACACACCCAGAAACACAGAAAAGTTATTGTGATTATGTAAACCACAGACTGCTGCAAGAAATCAAAAGTCACATTAGCACTCTATGCTTATGTCTGAACAGATGAATCATACCTGACAATTCCAAAAGAAGTAAAGTAGCTTAATAAGAAGGTTATTTGCAAGGTTATATGGCAGTTTATATTGGAAATAAGCAGAGATATTAAAAAGGCTCTGTTTTTCATAATTATGCCGAAAAGTCTTCCAAGGTAAATACAACTTCTGATTTAGTATGGAACCATACCTCTCAACCTTAGAGCAAGAAATCTTGACAAAGCAAAAAATAAAAGTGGGACACATGCCCAAAAATAGTTATGCATCACAGACACCATTGAAACAACTGTAGCTGCAAACATTATACATCACTTATAATCTTTCTATCCCATTATTGTCAGTTAAACATTATATGGCTCTTTCAGTCCTGCCTTCTTTTGCATCAAAGAAAACCATGCTTTGAAATGACAAATGCATTAAAAATAATAAATAAAACACATTGCATCAACATCCTGCAACTTCCTACCTGCAAGCAACCACAGAGCTTTCACTGAAACTAGGGCTGCTTGTTTCCCCAGAATGACAGCTCTCCCTAATTAAGTCTAATGGTATACAATCTACCAGTATCTGGACTACCTGAAAGAAATTAAATTATGGCCTGTAAACTGAAAGTACACTTTGTTTAATTAAACTATATTTCTAAGCCCACTTACTATATTTTTTTCAGTAACATCCCAATATCCATTTCCACGTCACTTTACAAGACATCGGCAGTGGTAGACTTGGCATCCTTCAGAACCCCACAAGCCCACGCTAATACATTGTCCATTAAACGTAAATATCCATCCACTGTAAATGGCAAGAAGCTATGTCTTAAAAAATCTACTTCTGGCATGCGTACCCAAGTATTAGGTTTGAAACAAAGAAAGATATTCTCCACAGTCCGTAAGTCTCTGTCTTTAATAATCGTCTACTGTTGCAGCACTCCCAACACATAAGCACACACATACACACTAAAATCCCCAACATTTAAAAAATGACATTGTGCCAACTTGATTTACCAGTATTGATGATCCGCCAAAGCTATGCTTACTGTTGTTCAATCTACCACTGCTTAGAACCCACCAATGAAAAAACAGTGTGTGTGTGTGTGTGTGTGTGTGTCTTTCGGCTTTTCCCGGTTAGGGGTCACCACAGCAGAACTCCGGTCCGCTAATGATTGGCAGTAGAGATTTACGTGCTGGCTTGCCAGGCCTAACGCACAACCTTCAACGAAGGTACGCCCATTCACGCATGTCATCACACAGTAGACGCTCTAACTGAGAATCGAATGGGCAACGTCTAACTGTGAGGCGACAACACTACCGCAGCACCACCACTGCAGTACCAATGAAAAAACAATACAATTTTATATACTACAGACCCACATAGTCAGTCCACTACTCCACTACTGACCCATTAACCCTAGGCTGCTGCCTCATTCTTACTCTCTGGAACTGCATTACCTTGGATGACTACTTTTATTTCCTAAGCAAAAGACACAAATTGGAAGATGAGGCAAAAATCCAGACATTCTTTGAAAATCCATACAGTTAAGAGGTATGAGTTCATGTTCAATACAACACTCTCCCTGTCAGGAAAGTCGCAATTTAATGAAAGTGTACTCTTAATGTATGATGTATTTGTGAGCTAACTTGTTTGTGTTCAGTAGGTAGACTGATCATTGTTAGCCTCTTTGTGCATGCATCCCTCTCTGTCATGCACACATATACACACATACACACACACACACTCTTCTTCTACTTTCACACACGCAATTCTGCTTTCATGCATGCACTCACTCACTCCGTACTTATCTATTAACACAGGTAATTGCTGTCTCTTTCAAAGGCAACAGCGGCAAATCCATACATGAGTCCCTCTTCGGTGAGAACACACACACACACACACACACACACACACACACACACACACACACACACACTGATTGTTTGGTGCAAAATAATGGTGTAAACACACGGACCCTTTTTTGGCTCAAAAACAAAACTAGAAGGGTGGCTTTGGTGCATGCACACAATGGCATTAGCATTACAGGTCACGGGAGCAAAAAACACAAAACAAAAAAAAAGTGTTTTGGGGCATGCGTACATCAATGTTGCAGTTAGAGGTTGAGGGCCGCATGGAAGAGCTCTGAGGGCCGCATGCGGCCCGCGGGCCGCAGGTTGGACACATAGGTGTTAAACAATATTATAATCAGACTCGGTTTTATATCAACGGAAGTATTGTGCTGACAGACAGTAAAGATAAATTAGAAATCTACTTAAAATATTTATGCAGCCCAGCTTTCAAATGTCACCACATAACCATTTTAAGCAAAATAATTTAGTAGCAGAGAAAAAAAAACACTTGCCTAATATACATCATCCCTTTATGTGAAACAGCTGCCTCTGTCTAAAAAGGCATTCTAATGTGAGAGGATAACACTTAAGGGGGTGCCACTATTGACTATGTAACCCAAGTGTTTGTTGAGGATATTGCCCAAGTGTTCTGGTAAAGGCACCATTCTCTGCTTCTACTGCATGGTGCACAGAATCTAAACTACACCTGCCAATGCTATATCCTATTGAGGGATGAGATTGTGTCTTCCATTGGGATGACAAGTATTCAGTATTTCTAGTCTAGTTTGAAGGGAAAGTCAAAACCTTCAGCCAATTTTTGTGTGAGTAACTCCTAATACATAGACAAAATGCAACATTTTCTTAGGTATCTAAGAAAAACAACAACATTTCTTGAAGCCTCTTTGGCCTTTGCATGCTTTTAGAAATATAACAGAAATGGAAACAAACATTGGGCAACAGGCAATATTACTCACAGCTTACATATATGCATCTGTCTGGCTGCCTATATATATCCATATATATATATATATATATATATATATATATATATATATATATATATATATATATATATATATATATCTATGTATATATATATATATATATATATATATATATATATATGGGTAGAAATCTGTGTATCCATCTCTCTTTCTATATCTATATCTATGGAGAGCATTTGTTAATAAGAGTGTCATCAATTACATAATTAAATAAACAGTAGAGGCAGGAGCATATCATTACATACAGGTAGACTGCCCTTGGATTGAAAGGAAAGAAATACCTATATATATATATATATATAAATATATATATATATATATATATATATATATATATATATATATATATCATCCAAGTCAAAAGAAGTTATCATCCCTCTGTACTTTGCTCTAACTATACCTGTTATAGAGTACAATGCCCCTTTGGTATGTACCTGTCCAGATATATCACACAGCTTGGTGGACTTCTAAGATGGCTGCACACTGACCAACAGCTTAATTTCAGCTCTCCCATTGTGAAAAAAGAAACTGAGAAATAAGAGATAATGATAATATTAGCTTGAATAAAATTCAGTTACCAGCTAGTAAGTACACTTCCTGGATGCCAGCAAAGATGAAATTCAGAGAACCTGAAAGAAAAAAGTCTGGGGATCAGATATTTAAAAACACATGCTTGCAGATGTTTTGTCTTCTAAAGCCATCGCAACTAGCCAAAATAAAGGCATTTTGTAAGTTATTGCTTTCTTCCTGTGTATGTGTTTGGATGTTAGATATAAGAGCACTTTCAACCTGCATGTTTATTGAAGTACAAAATGTATAAACATTTAAACACGGTTAAAAGAAAAAAGGCTGAATAGCTTTTTGGTGTAGTTTGAATTAGCAGGTTTGTTTTTATTATTTTTTTAGAAACCTTTCTCTACCAACTGCTGAAGGAAACAGTAGTGTTAAAATATTTTCACTAATGTAGACTGACAAAGTACCTAAACAAGCTATACACCGGTGAAAATATTTCACAGCATTTCACTTAGGATTTTAAGATATAGGTTTATATTGGATTCAGAAATTGTATCAAATGAAAAAGAAAATGAAAAAGAAAAAAAAGAGTTTGGGTTGGCATAATGGTTAAGGTGTTAACTTACAGACTCAAGGTACAGGGTTTGAATCTCAACTTTGATAGCATGACTAGGCTTAAAAAGCCCCTTGGGGCCATTAACTTAGTAATTACCTATGAAGTTAAAAAGCAGTCCAACTTTCAACTTTGGTACAACAGAAGACTTCCAGTGATTTAGAGGAACTATAAATCAAGTGTACTCAGAGGTGATTAAATAAATGAAACAGTAAAATAGTATATCGACTCAAATAATACAAGGATGAAAAAAATAGAAGTGGCTTTAACCAACTATTCAGACAAACTGATAAAACTTTAAAAATCAGAGGTTGAAATGAATAAAAGGATGGCTAAGTATTATACCTCTCAGGAAGAGCTGTTTCAAAAAGTAGTAGTGTTAGAAGACATATAAAACCTTATATTTTTTGCTGAACTAGAGAAAGTGAAAGGAACAGATGGCATTCATTTTATGAAGGCACAAATAAGCAACTGGACTGGTATTCCAAGGCAGGATTGGTTAATTGAAAGGGCAGATTGTCTGTATGCTCTAAATCTGGTCATGAGAAAGCAGCCAAGATCTGTATTAGTAAAGATGCAATTATACAAACCGAAAGAGCTAATCCTGACAAAATTATGGCAGAAGGAAAAAAATATTAATAATTGGACAAAGCAGAGAATACACAACAAGGCAGAAGACAAACAAATTTGTCCCAGCAATAAGTGAATGTCGAGAGGCAGGTATGAGGTTTAAGCTGCTGTATCCATTTATCTTTAGAATATTTTTTTTTCCTGGAGGATCAAAGACATTTTTAATGCAGAAAAGGCTAAGGCAGAAATAAAAAAAAGTTTATGCAACAAAAAGTGAGCCAGCAAACTGAAGGGGACCCTGTTTTTTAGTCTTCTGAGAATAAGGCTGATAGAAAGACTTTGCCAGTGAAAGCTTTTCCAATGTTCCAAAAGAAAATGCTTGAGAGACAGAAAAATGCACAGGATTTGACTAGAAGAATCAGAAATACATTGGACTTGAACCAGAATCTGATGTTGGGAGATAAAGATGAACAGGAAACAAGACCAGCAACACTGAAAATAGTTAATAAACAGGAGACTATAAAACATCAACCACATTTGTGAAATATGGCCTTGCAAGAGAAAGTGGCTGAGAAAGACAAGAATTTTGTTGACTTTGTTACACTTGAAGATGAACTGTAAAACATAAATTACACTTTATGTCATTAATATTTAGAATGACACTAAAATGGAAAAAGTACATGTAAGTCAAACAATTTTTGTTCTTATTAGTATTTGTATAAAATATTTCATGATATAAATTGCATGTTATACAGAGTAAAGCAGCTTTGTGTAGTGTGTAGTCAGAGGTATTTTAAATGTTGGGGGAGTTTCTTCAGTGACTGTTGTATGTGCTAAAGATATTAAAGTAAACAAGTACTTTTTAGTTGTAAGAAATATAGGATTTACAGTATAACAAGAGAAGAAGGGCTGGACAAAAACAAATTCAATGTCAATATGCTGTGATTGTAGGCTGCTGTGGGGTGTAAAAGTACACTGATTATAATATATATAGAATTAAGATATTATATTTTATTTTTACAAAGGTGAATATCTAGATTAATGTCATTGGCTTAAGTAATAACAAGTATCACAGTTCATGTCAATGGTGATTTTATATGAACCAATCGTTTGCTTGCTTTCAATTTAATGAACTCAGAAGGTCATGGTTTGCTGTTTTTACCAGTTGACCATGTGATTATGGGATTCTGAAATCCACTAAGTGTTATTCAACATTTTGGTAGTAAACCATATAATAGTCAGTAACAACAACTTTTTATCATAATGGCTACACTATTCATATTATCTTGAAATGTAAATGGCTTTACAGGTATAGACAAAAAAGAAAGAGTATTGAATTATATTAAGAAATGAAGAGAACAATTAGCAATGGTGCAGGAGATACATTTGGAAAGAAATGAGGATGTGAATTTGATAAAGAAAGGATATCAGGATGGATATCAGCAAAATATCAGGGACAAAGGAAAAGGGGAGTAATTATACCAATTGCTAGAGATCTCCAATAGTGATAGAAGAGGGGGGAAGACAATAATGGTACATGGGCTATTGGCAAGGGAGGAGGATTAAGCTGGCATAGTCTTTATAGTCCATTGGGTGGCCACTGTGGTGCAGCGGTTAGCATTGTTGCCTCACAGCAAGAGGTTCTCTGGTTTGATCCTTGGCTGGGGTGCCTTCTGTGCGGAGTCTGCATGTCCTCCCTGGGGTCACTTGGGTTTCCTCCGGGTGTTCCGGTTTCCTCCCACATCCCAAAGACATACTGTAGGTGGATTGGACACTCTAAATTGGCCCTAAGTGTGAGTGTGTGCATGTGTGTGCCTTCCATGGAAGGTTTGGCACTGGACTGGCAACTCGACACTGTAAAACTCTACTGCCACTCATGAGTGGACAGGTGATCGCTGTGGCGACCCCTAACCAGAAAAAGCCGAAAGAAGAAGTCTTTTTATTTCATCAAAAACTATTATTGACCTTAAGAAAATTTGAGGAGAAATAATAAACTTTCTGCAGGAAATCATACTTATGGGTGAGGACTGGAACTTGATTTGCAATAGTGGGGATTTTTCAAGGGAATGTAGCAGGAAAATATAATGAAAGAGGGCATATTTCTGAAGAAATTTATGAAGATATGGAAGATGTGAATTCACTGGACAGAATTTACATATTATTTCCCAAGGTACAATAACTGGGCTCTTCTAGATAGAAATTGTATTTCACAGGAACATGTGCATTTGATTTAAAACTTTGACATACGTCCAATAACTATCTCAGAACATGCACCGATAAAAAACATAAGAATGCAAGGTAATGAAGCAAAAAGGGGAATGCTGCCACTGTAAACAAAATAAATTTAAGGAACATGTAGTGGAAGTTATTAAACAGTTATAAGGGAAGATAGAAATATCATCAGAAATTATAGTTAGTGAGAGGGATAAAATGAAAATGGAGTTTACAAGCAGGGTAGAAATAAAAGAGAAAGAGATATGGTTAAGGTTAAGAAGTAATGGGAGTTACTTAGATGGGCTGGGAAGGTTTAAAGTATTGCAGAATAAAGGGAATCTCACAAAACAAGAAAAGGCATACATTCAGAGTGCTGAAAAGGAAATAAGGGAGTATATGGGTAATATGCATTAGTTTATAAAGAGTGCTGTTAAGCAACTATTTTTTATAAGTCCATAGCATAAAGACTTTTAAAACTTGAGTTAGGCAACAGAAAGTAGAAAGGGTTGTCATCAAAGTTAAGGAGCCTATAACAAGAAAAATAAATGGGAGATCCTCCTGAGGTATTAGAAATATTTTAGAAATTTTATGAAAATTTGTATAAAGCAGAAACATGTAGAAATACAGAAAAAGCACAAATGGAAATATTTATGGAAGACATAATTATGTCAAGATTAGAGGTAGATGAAGCTCAACAGTTATAGGAGGAGACGCGATAAAACATGGTGATATATCATCAATCTTCAGGAATGTCTCATGGAACAGATGGTATTCCTGTGGAAGTATGGAAGTTTTTAACAGTATTTTAAAAGGAGAGGAAGCACCAACATCTTAGAATAAAGCTGTGGTGGCTGTATTACCCATCAGACCCAGCTCATATTGATCCATTTCAACTTCAAACCGTGATTATAAATTATGTATGTCTATATAAATTAAAAGTATAGCAAATGTGTTACCAAAATTGATAGATATAGAGTGTTGTGGTTTTGTGGAGGAGAGGCAAACATTTGACAACATTAATAGAGCAATGATGAGCTAGAGAGAAGCAGAATGTAAGAAAATATTGCTGTTGGTGAGTCTGGATGCAGCAAAGGTATTCAAAAGAGAAAGATGAGATTTTTTGAGTAGGGTAATGGAGGAAACTGCATTCCCTAATATAATAATAATAAGGTTAATTAGGAGGATATATGGAGGATTGGAGGCAAGAATTAAAGTAGGAGGGTTCTTCTTTGATAAGTTGTGTTTGAACAGAAGAACCAGACAGGGGTTTGTTCTTTCATCTGCTATTTGCTTTATATTTAGAGCCATTGGCAAAGAAAATAAAGAAACTCAGAAATATAACGATATAACTGCTATGGAAATAAAAAAAAAGTTTGCTTTATTTGCAGACAAAACTATTCTGTATCTGATAAATCCAGAAAAGGACATAACAGTGTTGTGGAACATTTTGAGAGAATTTTAAGTCATTTCACTGTATAACATTAATGAAGATAAAACAAAGGCTATAACTGTAAATCACAGACAGACACATGAATTGGTTCAGTAATACCCGTATTTTTGGGACATGATAAGATGAAATATTTAGGAGTATGGAATAAAAAAGCTTCTGCTATCACAGCTAAGGATATTTGGTTAGAGACTATACAAAAGGTAATACAGAAATTGAGAAATGCAAGCACTTGTTTATAGATGCAGATGCAAGCAGTGAAAATGTTTTTAGTCCATTTAGTTTTACATATAGGTCAGGCATATTTTCATCAATGAGAGGAGAAGTTTTGGGCAATAATTAATAAAGAGTTGAAAGAATTTATCAGGGAGAGGGCAAGGGCAAGAATTAAGTTGGATAAGTTGATCCTTCCAACAGAACAAGGTTGTTTAGGATTATCTGATTTGAAGAGATATTTTACAGCTACACATTAAGACTCAAATACTTAACACAAGCTGAAGGTTATAATTCAAAGTGGAAAGGGATGAGGATGAAACAAGGTGAATTTTAAGAAATAAAGAGAGAGGGTGGGATGTTGGATGCAGATCCTTGGGAAGAATAATAACAACCATAAGAATAGTATATTCCTAAAGTAGCAGAAAGTGTTTTAAGAACTAAGCCAACACAAAAATGGAGAAATGAGATGTTGCTAAAAGGGTTGATTACAACCAGGGATATAGAAAACAGGCAAGAGAGGGCTAGAGTTTACTGGAGAAAACTGGCAAAGGAACCAAGGTATTGGAAGCAAATAACTAGAGAGGGAAAGGTAATAGAGTAGGATAAGACCAAAAATATGTTTGGACTGCAGGTTTGACACTACTTTCCCTATCAGAGATTGATATTATAGACAAAGAGAAAGAGTATCTTAAGTGAAAGGATTTCTCTGGTAGAGTTTCCAGTTGAAGATAGATCAGAAGTTGCTGTAAAAAATGAAAACTAGTTAGGCACCAGGGATTAATATCAGATTACAGTCAATGAGAAAGGGATAATGGAATCTTAAGTGAAAGACCTGTTCTGGTAGAGTGTTTAGTTGAATCTAGAATGAAAGCAACCATAAAAATGGATAATTAGCAGGGCGTATAAAATAAATATTGCATGATAACCATAAGAATCAATCACAGGAGGTTAAAAAAGATTGGGGAGAGAGACTGGAAAAGCAATTTAAAAGAGAACAATGGGAGGACAGATGTATGGCTGCCAAGTATGCAACAAAGTCCAGAAGGTTTAGTATCTTTGCTTGGAAGTGTTTGCATAAGTATTTTTATACTCAAGGCAGACTTCAAAGAATTTTTCCTCGGGTATATAGCAAATGTTGGAAGTGTGTGGGAAAGAAAGAAATAACTGGGGACATATGTTTTAGGAGTGCAATGAGTTGGCAGATTTTAAAAATTCCATACAGAGTACTCTATCAGAAATATTTGGTGAGCAAATGACTGTAACTAAGGAAATGATTCTTTTGAGCTGGGACACAGGATCTGAATTGCTTGGACTTTGTAAGACTTTAATAAATTTAATTCTATTGGCTGCCAAAATGGAATTACTAGAAAATGGAAATCAAAGTCTAAGCCAACTACATTTGAATTAATGAATATAATGAAAGAGATAAGAACTGGGAGAGGGATCCTTAGAAACGAGAAAGAGCAAATCACATAGAAATAAATGCAAATGTTGGGAACAATGCATACAGAGTAATATTCAGGAGGAGGAGGAGGAGGAATGAGGTTTAAGGGAAGGCAGGAATTCTGCTTTTTTGTAATGTTCACCTGAAAATAGTTATATGAAAAGAAAAGTATATAATGTATAATGTATGTAAATGGATACAATGTTAATATGGTTTTTCTTTTCTGTTAATGTAGGTTTGTCTATGTCTTAATTGATAATTTAATAAAGGTATTTAAAAAAAAAAGATTATTGGCATAAAGAGCCTTGGTTACAAAGACAGGCTTGAAGCCCTATTTCTTTACTTTATCTGTTATCGACTCTTACGTGGACATCCGTGGCTTGCATTCCATTCCACTAAAAACCCGAACATCCTAGCTCTCTTAAAGCTCCACACAACAGCTCTACTTACATTAGAACTAAGAATGTGAATCTCCACCAACATGTAATCAAAACAAGCTATAGGGACAGATGTATTACCTAATGTTTCTTCCATCTGTGGAATAAAGTGTCGTTATATATTAAAGAGATTGACACCATCACATGATTCAGGACAAATCATGACAAGTGGATGGGCATCCAAACATTCATCCATGGCCTGACCTGCTTTGCCCTTCTACAAGGGGAAAAGTATATCATGATGTTGGTGGGCTTCAGCAAGGCGCTATTAGTCTTAGGACTTACGTCTTGTAGTTCCTGTGAATCTTTAATAAGGAAAACTTAACAATATCAAGTTAAGTGGACATGACATTATCAGGAAGGAAGAACGTATAACAGCGAGACTACCAGGAAGCATTTAACTGATGCTTACTTCCAATGTAGAACTTCTTAGGCTAGTTGAAATAATTATTTCATTTTGTTTTGAGATAGACTTGACATCATTCACAGAAATCTGACTGATTCTGTGAAGGGCTACAAATGAATTGTGGAGTTGAGGTATTCCCAAGTCTTTCCAATATCTGTAGACATTATATTTACATTTCAGTTTAGAGTTATTTTGTTTTAGAAGAAAGTCAAGGTGCTTTTAATCTTCAAATTGTAATACAACAACAAAAAAATAACTTACATGAAGGATGTTAGGAAAGTCCCCACAAGTAAGGTCATGAACATTGCAGTGAGGCAGGAATGTCCAATTTATTAGTGTAAAATTGCAAAACAGATTTGGGATGTCTACATGTGGATGGTTGTTCAACTTAGTATAAAAAACAAACTTTAGGTTTGTAAAGGAACAATAACAAAGCCAAAAACATAGCTCATACACACACGTTTGTATCTTGACACATAAGTAGTAAAGCATTATTATTTTT
Organism: Protopterus annectens; assembly: GCF_019279795.1. Classification (NCBI taxonomy): domain Eukaryota; kingdom Metazoa; phylum Chordata; order Ceratodontiformes; family Protopteridae; genus Protopterus; species Protopterus annectens. The sequence goes on from NC_056726.1 coordinate 1,539,992,196, forward strand.
AGGCTTAACCCTAGTAAAGTAATGCACCATTTAGATAGACCATCTCCAAGTTTCTACAAATTTGCAGTAAGCTATTTATCCTATTTAGCAATCTATTTAATATTTACATCTCCTAGAAGAAGGTAGTTACTCAAATTATTCCATTTATGTATCTGTCTGAGAAAGACATCAAGAAATATTGTTGAGAAGGGGACTCGATAAACCGATTTCTGTATAATCCACAGGTAGGACATGGATGAGTAACCATTTGGGATGGTATCTCCTAATGCTTGTGCCAATGATTTAAGACAATGCTTAAATATTTGATATGAATGAAAAACACCTGCCATTCCAGGCCAGTTGCTTATAAATGTCTGGCAGTTGCTAGACAGTGTAAAACAGGCATCAGTTAGGTTTTAAACAGGATTCCAAAATGGCTAGAACATCCAGATTATGCCGAAAAGGCCAAGGTTCAAACTGATCAACATTGTTATTTATTGCACCAACACTGATGGGAGCAATTTTATTGTGGTGACATCAAAAGTTGGTTGCAGAATGAAAAGGCCTGAGGACACAAAAGGCTGGCAAATGGACTAGGATTTTAGTTAACATTCCCAAAAAGAAGAGCATCAGACTATCCTTTCATTTCTGAACACCTCAACAAGATGTACAGATTTTATGCTTTAATCTGAACACTTTATAACCACTAGCACTAGCTGAATTTGTCTTTCGCTCTTTCACTCTAGAATACTGGGCACCTTCAGACATGAGGGTCTCATCTTTTGGTGTCAGCTTGACAAATCTGTCTCTTTTTTAATCAAAAGGATTTTCATGGGAATAATACTGAAATGGATTGCTATTACCTTCTCCAGTGGGCCATAATTGGTCTGAATTATTTGCTATAAACTGCCTGTCTTAGACGACCCTATACAATATAGCTCATAGCTTACTGAGATGTAAAAGCCCCTTCAGAAGTACATGATGTTGTCCTGGAGGTGGCAACAAATGTGTACATACATTCTAAACAGAATGAAGATTGAGAAGGAGAATGAGAGGGAAAACTGATGCTGTTGAGGCTTTAGTTGTGTCCAAGGAAGGAAGGAGAGCAAAAGGCAAAAAAGGAAGGGAAACATTTCTCAGAACTGCACGCTGAATTTCAGAGAATAGCAGCAAGAGATAAGGATGCATATTTAAATTAGCATTGCAATGAAATGGAAGAAGTGTAATGGAAGATAATAGAATGGAGAAAGACAAGGAAGCTCTTCAAGCAGATTGGTAATATTAAGGAAAATGTCCGGGCAATGATAGGAATGATAAAAGGTGAAGATGGAAGGGACCTAACAGAAGCTGAAGGTATTAAGGGATTTTAGTCTGTAGTGTGTTTTGTATTACTTTAAATTGGGTAGTTAATTTAACTCAGGGGAGAGTATTCTTTTTGTTTATGAATGTTGGGAAATGTCTCTGCTCTTTCTTGCATGTACTGGGAGTAGTATTGTATTTGTTAGTTATGTTTATTCCTCTGCTTGTATGTGTTGTTTCACTTTCTTTTGTAATCTCAAGAATTGAACTGATGCACAAAATTTTGTTTAGGCTACATATGCGTAGTTCTAAATGACAATAATTTTTTAAATTTTTTTATTTGTTTACTGGGAAAGTCTGACTTGGAACGAAGCCAATTTTCAGAGGAGGCCTGGGAAGAAATATACGTCTTTGTAACGTGGGAGGAAACTGAAGCAAACCCACATGAATGCAGGGAGGACATGCAGACTCTGCACAGAAGGTGCTCCAGCTATGAATCAAACCAAAGAACCTCTTTCCGTGAGGTGACAATGCTACTGCTGCACTACTGCCCCATCCAAAAGTTACATGCTTCCCATTGGGGAATTGAACCCTGGTCTCCCACATGATAGCGGACATACTCACCACAATACTAACAAGGAAAAATATTCACCCCTGCCAAGTATTGAATGCAGGACCATATCAACGATAGCATAGTGCATTAGCCCACTAGGCCAGCTCAGGTCTGAGTTTGCTTTGACTTTAAGAAGGGGTGTCACAGGAATATATTTAATAATAATATAAGATGGAACCTGACATGACTGATATAAACAACGGTATGTTCTCTATGGTCTGTACTCCAAAACCAGACATCCTGGCCATTGAAGTTAAGTGAACGCTACAAAGTCTTGTTAATAACAAGCCTTAATGAGGTGATGAAATTATAGCAGAATTGCTTAAAATCCTGCAAAAATGATTCTGTCACACTGCTACTGAGAGTTTGCTGGCAAATTTAGACAAGACATCAGTATTGGACTGACAAGATCAGTTTATATTCCAATTCCAAAAAAGGATTGAGTTAAAGAGCATTCAGATTATCGAACAAGAACTGAGGGACGTACATGATGTTTTTTAGAAGGTGCAGAGGCACCAGAGAATATCCATTGGACAACAGGAAAAGCAAAGGAGCCCCAGAAAAGTATTTACTTCTGCTTTTTTGACTACTCTAAAGCCTTTGACTTTCTTGACTGGAACAAACTGTGGCAAATTCTCTAGAGAAACTAGGATGTTAGGTCACCTCGCTCCTGAGTACTCTGAATACAGAGCAAACAGTAACAGAGCTAAATATGGAGTAAGTGATTTGTTCAAGATTGGGAACGGATAACAAGAAGGAAGTATATTGTCTCCCTACATATTTAAATTCTACACTGAATATATCATGTGACATACTAATTAGATAAATCAGATGCTGGAGTCACAACTATCAGTAGAGATATTAACAACCTCAGGCCTGCAGATGATGCTTCTATGATTGCTGAATATGAAGAAAAGTTGAATCAACTTGAAAGGAGAAAGCACCAAAACCTGGATTGTTGATTTACATAAAAAAAATATAAAATTATATACCTTTTCCTATCAATTTTTATTTAGCAAATAGATGGTGAGGAAGTGGAGTCAGTGGCTGATTTTATTTTCATGGGCTCAAAGATCGCTGCAAATGGTGCTTGCATTCATGAAATGAAATGGCATTTCTTGAAAGGAAATTTGGGAAAATATGGACAAGATGTTAAAGAGCAAAGATATATTATTAGGAAAGGTGTGATAACTCCATAGAGTTCAAGAAGATCAAATCGGGCAAAACTTACAGAAATAAACCAGCACTGCTCACTAGAAGGTGTGATATGTACTTAAGTTCAAACACTTTGGCCACAAAACTCAAAGAAAGGCCTCCCTAGAGAAGACAGGAATACTGAGAAAGACTGACAGCAAAAGAAGAGTGTAGCGGCATAAACTAAGATGGATAGACAACATTACTGATATAATGAATATGAATTTACAAGAAGTTAAAAAAGCAGTTGTAAACAGACAGGCCTAGTGTGCCAAAGTACATGAATTCACAGAAACAAATAGCTCCTTTACCATTTCTGCCCTTGTACATAGTGACTTAACATTGGTTGTGGGGCTGGCATAATCTTTAAGGTGTTTACCTTAGAGACAAAAAGTACAGTGTTTGAGTCTCACAACTGAAAGAGAAAATGGCCCACAAGGGCAGCTAGCCTAATACTTATGAAGTGACCACTTGCATGCCTCTACTCTTTGATGAAGAGGTCAGTTATTGTTATTTCTCAAAGACCACTAACTGTTTGAATAATTTCCCATTTTGTTCTTCTCTTAAGAAGTGCAGTATAAGCTCTTTTTAATGTATATTTCTTCAGCAATGTGATCAGATTTGTTACTCAGTTTGCTACTGCCTCCAGAAATGCCTTGTTGATTCTCTGCAATAGAAAATTAGATTAATTAGATTAACACCTGTCATTGGTGTACAAAGTCGTATTGTGATATCTGGTTCTGTAGGACCACTGACTTTAGTAATCCAACCTGACATATATATATATATTTTTTATTGCTTGTCTGCCCTTCCCTCACAGTTCATAGAGTGATCCACTTAAGGTACTGTTGCAATTCCTCCATCTTATTACATAGTGCACTACAAGGCTGTATTCCCTTCTTTACTATCCTGTTTATTTTCTCGTGAGAAACACATTCCGATTTTTGGGTGCACCTCCCATGCTTTAACAATGTCAGTGTTGCATCGGGTAGCACACTCACCTTTGGTACTGAAGGTTGTAGGTTCTGTTATCATGCCAGTTAGCTGGATTACGACACTGCAGCATAAGGCAGGGGGAGCTGCAATCCCGAGAGTGTCCCCCTAAAGATGAGAAGTGAAATCAAGGTCCCATCTGCTTGAATTGGTGGTAGTTCAGATGCATGTAAAAGATCCCATGTCACCTATAAACAAGAGTAAGGAAAATTCCCAGATGCCCTGAACAAATTTCCCATAGCCATAGTGTAAATGCCACTTCAAGTCTCCCCTGAAAGGAGGATCTTAGCCCTTTTTCAGTTTTCCACAACAAAGACTCTCCCCAGCACTTGACGAACTCATCCGTCACAACCAAGACACCAAGAGATGGTGAGTTCCTTCTGAGAGAGGGTGGAAAAGAGATTAGGATGACCTGTTACAGAACCATCTTTAAAGAAGTAAGAAGTTGCTATATTTATTTTGGTGTAATGCAACCCAACCACAGATGCATTAATAGATAAATATTCCAGCTGCTTCCAACAGATGTTCTGGGCACATATAGTGGCTTTGAGTAGGTAGGTTGATTGTATTTTGTTAAGATTAGTCTAGTAAAGAAAAAGGAAATTATATTGTAGAACTATGTAAAGGGAGAGATGTGGAATATCTGAATCAGACAGCAGCGAGTAGAAATATTGCAAATCAATTAAATACACTGACAAAGAACCAAAAGAAATATGATAATTAATGTTTTGAATAATAAAAGTGCTTTATTGACACAAAAATGTATGGGTTCCTCCAGCTGTTTAGGGCACATATTCTGATGACCTTAGTCTCCTGTTTGAATTTAGTCAAATGACTTGTCAAGTGACACTTCTTAAACAGCAGTGATACTTAACTTGGTCAAAAGCACACATACCCACATAACATTGGGAAGTAACAAGTAAAGATAGTTCCATACCATATGAAAATATGCATAGAGCCATACACGTAAATATTTCTGATTTTATACTTAGCCATATTTAGTTTACCTACCTATGTTTCTGTCAGGTTGGATGCAGTTAACCGATGGCCCATTTCAGAGGGAAGGAAGGTGGTACTTGTACAGACCATATTAATCACCCAGATATAGATATTACTGTTTTTGCACCAGTTCTTGATTAAGGACAAATCAGCGGCATACTGCATGGCAGCATACAAGAGGGGTGTCACTGTATTCTTGTTTTATCACACTCTGTCTTATCATCTTTTTTTTTTTTTTTTATGCTTATAACTCCTGGATTCTTTTTGCAGTTTCCCAAACAAAAATACAGAAGCAAAATAGTCTGTCTGAATTGAATCTACTATGAAATGCCAACTTCCTAAAAATCAAAGTGTCAAAAGGACTGAGAAAAATGGTTAAAAATCAAAAGAGAAAAAATCCTGTTTAGTCATTTTGCACTCCCCGATACTTATAATATACCAACTCCATGTTCACAACAACTAGTAAAGGGAGAAATTTCCCAAAACAAATGAACCATTGCTTGTGCACATTTCAAAATCACACTGGTGAGGATTTACTATAGGAAACAGCAGTTGGTATTATGTCATTTATGTTTGTTTCCTTTGTGCTTCTGATGGTTGAGCCATGTGTAGGGGAACCACTTGAATTTCTTGTACTTTCTTGCTCACGTACGTTTTATTATCTCCACAAAAATTCCACAGCTTCCATACACTTCAGCAGTAGAAAATACTAAGCAAGTGCCAAATTTAACATTGCACTGTTGAAAAATTAATACATAAATGCATTCATTTAAATACTACTTGATGTTCACATCACATCTTGCAGACAGCATCTAACATTTTAGCTAAATGACTTCTTCTGTGCATGCTATTTTGAGCTAGCAGCAATTTCATATGCCACCAGCTGAATAAGAAAGTGTAAATCTGTTAGTAATTTTGCTGTTATTACCATATGCTTCATTGATAGCTGTTAAATGCTCTGTATGTGGCAATGGTGTTGGAAGTGTATAGTTATTTGCTGTATGTGGTGAAAGCTTTATTATACTGATGTATTTAGGCAGCGTTGTATTTTCCAATGCTGGGTTTAAAATCTTAGGCACTATATAAATACACCTGTCATTTGGGGAAAGTAAGTCTTACAGAGTCAGAAGAGCAGTGATTCATACTGTAAGTCTGTCTAAGCAAGAAGCAGAATGCATTAGCAATGGAATAATCTATGTGTAACACCATTAATCAGGCAGTACATCAGTTTCTGTCAGAACACTGTTTCAGAAGACAACATAGCACACCATTCATGCAGCCATGGTCTTTTATAAAACATGGTCTGTTAATGGTGGGGATAGAAATAACATAGTAGTGCAATGATCTGGCTACTCAGGCCTGCTTTATAGGTTCCTTCAATGTGCACATGTTCACGCAGTGGCAATGGGAGCTTAAAAAGGGAAATACTAAAATATTTTAAGTCCAGACCTAGTGTGGGTCTTCTCCATTTATCCATATGACAGCTCATTTTTTTCTACAGAGCAGAGGCACCCCATATAGATATAAGTGGGACACTGCTGGAGCTTTGAGTTTAGCTATGTGCTGGTTTGCATTCTGAACCTCTTTGGTATGAAACTACATTTCAAAGAGGTTTATGTACTGTGAATAAAAATAAGAATAGATGCCCAGTCAAATACTGCATTAATTATTTTCTTTTTTGTAATCAGGTATGCCCTGTCCTTTTTCAGCAGTGATCCAGAAGCATTGTCTGGATAAATGACCTGCTCAGTGTTGCACAACAAACAAGGAGAATATAAGAGGGGAAACTCTTTCAGGAAGACAGGATGAAGCCCGTTATCAATTTATGGTCTTTAACCTCAGATCTAAACTGACATACTAACTAGTTAGTTAGGTTTCCTGTAATATATACTGTATGTTTACCTATGACACATATATGGGATTATGTTTATATATTTAGGTGGACTGTTGCAGCAGTATCAGTGACTCAACTGGTGGCAGCCTTACATATGATGCTGGGAGGTCAAAAGATTGGGTTCTGTTCCCATACCAGGTGTTTAGATTTATTTTGCAATACTGACAACACACTGCATTATAAAGGGGTCACTGCATTCCTGAGGGTGCTGTCTTTCATATAAGATGTCAAGCCAGGGCTTTATCTACCTGAAACAGTAGAGGAACACCATCTGAACTAACCCCCATTCCGTCCTCTCCTACCTTCTTTAAGCTGTACTAACACTTTCCTTCAGCAGCCTTTCCTCACTATCCATACTTTTCCTACTTAACACCCATCACCTCCCCTCTATTCCTTCTTCTTCTTATTTACCTCACATACTATTTTATTCCTCACTACCCATACTTTTCCTACGTAGCACCCATCACCTCCCCTCTATTCCTTCTTCTTCTTATTTACCTCACATACTATTTTATTCCTCACTACCCATACTTTTCCTACGTAGCACCCATCACCTCCGCTCTATTCCTTTTTCTTCTTATTTACCTCACATACTATTTTATTCCTCACTACCCATACTTTCCCTACGTAGCACCCATCACCTCCCCTCTATTCCTTCTTCTTCTTATTTACCTCACATACTATTTTATTCCTCACTACCCATACTTTCCCTACGTAGCACCCATCACCTCCCCTCTATTCCTTCTTCTTATTATTTATGTCACGTACTATTTTATTCCTTTTTGTCATTATCTCTCGCACTTCAAACCATAACTAAAAAAACGTATATTCATTTTTTTTCTACAGAAAATAAGTACATCAGGAGGACACAATGCATTATTTTATTGTTTTTTTATATATAAAAAGGCACTGACTTTTTAGGTTTTGTGTGCTTCAGTTGAGATGTAATGTCACTGAGGTTTGGGTTCAATTGACTTATTGTCTGGTAATGGCCACAGTTCGTACCTCTCAGATTGGGAATTAAAATGGACAAATTACTCTAACAACAGAACAATTGCTACTAGGAAATTCAACTAAAACAGTGTACAGCTTGGAAAAAATGTACTTCAGAAATGTGTACAAACTCAGAATGATTCTATATGTCAGACAAGTATACAACGAAAGCAGATTTCTGGACAAAAAAGATCAGGTTTTATGCTTTTATATACCCATAAATGGCACATATAATGCCCTTTGCAAATACACAGAGAAAAGGAAGGCATGCTTAGAATTGGGTGAGTTTTATTGATAATACTTATAAAAATCCAAGGTACAGCAGCAGCAGTGAAATTCAAACACATACTAAAACTGGAGAACATTCTAGAAGCAGTACTAATGCATGTTTTCAATAAAAACACATCTGAAAAATGTGAAAATGTATAAAGAAAAATCAGCTGTGTTTTGCTGTTTTTTGAGTGTTTCCATCCTAAATTTGGATGGACATATTTTTAAATAGTTTCTGGGTTCATATTTGCTTTTTGTTATTTTTAAGTACATTTTTAAGTAATTTGCTTTGCTGAAGATACATTTTATTGATTAAGGCACTGGGATCTCTTTGGCTGGGATTCACAAATGAGTACCACATAGTGCAGCACTAATTTAGATATTATGTGAAGGGTGCAGAGATGCAAAAATAATGAATAATGCACATCTTCTTAGCTGGACCTATTTTTAGTGACATCCCTACTTTTGTGATTAAAATTATGTTCCTTGCTTCCTAAAACTGGAATTTTTTTTTTGGGGGGGGGTGACGATTATAATCAGTAACTGCTAATAATTATTACAGTCACAGCCATCTTTTGCTTCAGGAAATTCATGTTAAAATCACCTTTTTTCTTTGAACATCCTAAGTTACTATAAGTATTTAAAAGAGTGTCACTTACTTGGGACCTTTTTCACTAATTATTTTTTGCTTTACACCTAGTACTATTGATAAAAGCTTGAGATCTATGCATGAATCAAACTTCTGAATATTAGTTCTGTGCTTTTGTATAAATCCCTAGCATTGTATATGATTTCCATTTATTTTAATGGTAATTTATAACTCTGAACACAGTATACAGGGACAGACTGAACATGAGACTATATCAGTTGACATCCGTTATTTGCAATGAAGACCTGTCGGTGTTTATTGAAGGAATCAGACTTACATTGTGGTTCAATCTTTTCACTCTTACCTTGTAAGCAGAATGTTCACTAATGTTTTGTAAGCAATCTCATACTGACCTTAGCCTCTTGAGAAAGGACTCACTCTATGATTCAAGTACCCCTTAATCAAGCTGTGTCTTGGTCATGCTAGGTCTGTTATGGCGATTTTATGCTGTCAGTGGGTTTCCTTCTCCAGATATTAGTGTTCCTTCTCTTGTCACTTCTTTTCTTCTGTGAAACTTTACCCCCCCAAAACACACACACACACACACACACACACACACACACACACACACACACACACACACACACACACACACACACACACACACACACAATTTACTTCTTTGAGCTTTGTTCTTTAGTTCCCTGCAGCATAGTTCATCATTTTCCTTTCCAGGAGGCCTCGATCTTTCTTCTTGCACCTTTCTCTGCAGTTAGAAATTATCTGACTGTTCCCTTGGTTGCCCCATTTATGCTAACTTAGTATAAGTAATTAGTACCAGCCTGTCCCCACATTCAGTGGAGTTGAAAACACATTTTTGCAATGCTGCTGTAAGCTCTTCCACGCTTGTGGTAATATGGGAATTTACTTGCACTGACGTCCTGTTTTATGTCTGGGAATTCATTTATTCCGGTTGGTTACATTACAAAACAAAAGAAAATAATACCAATGTGGTGAACTGTGTCTGATAAAAGTCCAACAAGCCACAAGCAACTGATAAAAGGCCAACAAGCCACAAGCAAAAACGAACCATCAGAAATGTTCTCCACTTTATTAAAACGAACATCCACTTTGAAAAATAAGCACAGCTTTCAGGTTAGCCCTTTTTCAGTGCTATAATAACATCTTAAAACACACCCATTTTAGATTTAAAAAAATCACATATCATATGACACAGCCAACCAATAAAAAATACCAATCAATGACAGTTACAATTAGTGCAGCATCAAATACTTTTAAAATGCAACTGGTTTCAAACTAACTGCATTATTTAACCCAGGGGTGCATCGGCTTTTAATCTCAAAATCCAAGAGTATTCTCTATTCTCTAGTGCATTATTTATGTCAACCCCCCCTAATATTTTTATGTACTACTTTAATGACTGTAAACCTAAATGAGTGGTTTGGGCCACTATCTGCAATACGCTTTGCAAGTGCATTAGTTAGAATACCCCTTCTGATCTCTGACTTATGCTCTATGATACATTCATTCAATTTATGATTATATTTACCCCCATAAAAGGAAGTATATTGTGTGCATGTAGCTAAATAGACAATTTGTACTGTATTACACATAGCATAACAGTTAAACTCATATACAACTTTTGCTGTAGGATATATAAAACACATCTCAGTAAGAACATCTTTACAACAACTTTACAGCTGCAAGATAACAAAAGGAGATGTTAAGAATGTAAATGTAGTTTCTGGGAACCCAGGAAAGTGTGAAGAGTGATGTAATGGGAACCAGGAATGGGATTTTAAAAACAGAGAGAATCAGAGGGCATTAAACATTTTTGTCTTCACCATCCAACTCATCAGCACTCTGCCTGTGTTCTATATGTAAGTTATCTTAGACTTGTGTTTTCTCTTAGAAATAGCTAGAAGCTAGAAAGATTAGACTGTGTTTTTCTGTGATGTCAGAACTGTACTACTGAATTATTTTAAGTATTTCTCTGTGATCTCTGAACTTATGACTAGCACTGTGTAGTAAAAAGTATTGTCTTGTGATTTTAATTATTTATTATTAAATATTTTTAAACTTTTTACTGTGGCTGTTTTGTGTAGAGATAAGTTAAGCTCTGAGTACATTGCATGTATATAGGGATCCTGTACCAAGTCACTCTAATATGCTGTTTAGTTATATTACCAATTTGATAATAATATTGCACAGTAATAATTGGACACTTTTTTAAGGTCCTTTGAGTACCTGATAAATATTAGCTAGGTGGTGGCAGTGATTTCTACCGTATAGTCAGGGTAAAAGGGGCACAACTGGAAAACCTGTGCCAGCCTTCCCCTTGAGTGTCTGTGTGGTTGTATAAACTCTTATCTCGAAGTGTGTGTGTGTCACTTACTTGGGTAGGGACACAAAGAACTGGTTGGCCAGAGAGGGTGCTGGAGATTTTAGCTTGCCCAGCTGGCTGAGATCTGGACCCTATAGCTGTGCAAGTGGGGAGTCTTATTGGGGACCTGGAGAGCAAGAGAGTGACCAGCCCTGGACTGACTGTGATCTCTGTGTGCTCTTAAGGGAAATTGCACTTTACTGTGTTTATTTGTTATCCTTTCCTCCTATATGAGACACCCCTCACTGGTGTTAGTGGTGAGGATTGAGGCTCCTTGATTGCTAGGCAAGGGCATGGGCATCACAGTTACCATCTTTGTTTCACTCATCCCCGCTGTTTAACCAATCTCTGCAGTTCTTTTTTGACATTCTTTCATTCCCCAGTCTGTGTAACAATTTTTTTATTCTATCCTTTTATTCCTTTTATTTTAGATATTTTTCTAAATGTCTCTTTGCACATCTCAATGACTTTATAAATATTTATTTATACCATTATCATAATCCCGCCTAAGCTTGTCTCATTTCTTTTTTAACTTCTGAAGTACCCTATACTTAGTTGCCCTATCTCCAAAGCATCTCCACTATACCCCATTAGAATCTTTCTTCTGCCTGCCTTCCTTTTTTCCTTGCCACTTTTCCATAGCTCTTTCTATCTTTATTCTCAGGCTGTTTGTTCCTTGTACCTGCCTCCAGTTTATTTTTTTCAGTGTCAGAAAGTCACCCTAGCTTGATGTAGTCTGTCTGTTTGTCTTTCTGTCTTTCTGCACTTTGGTTTTGTTTGTTTGCTGTTCCTTTGCCCATGTTGAACCAGACCACTGCACAAATTGGATTCTTGTGGAAAGCATAATAGCACGTTTTTTTCATGGAGGGTTACTGATTTCTTAGTATAAATAGTAGACTTTGAATTCCCACATCATGGCAAAGTACAGTGCCCAATAGTTTTGTCTTTCTGCACTATCTGTTGATAATGTATTCTTGTAGGATCTAAAATTCATCAAGTTCATAAGTAAATTCTAGGTAATCAGTTCACAGATTATTATATGGCTACTTAATAACCATACAGTGACCAAAGATGAGAATCAAACCTTGCACCTAGTCTGTAGGTTAAATACTTAACCATTATGCCAACTTCCAATCCCAAAACACAGGAGCTACAGCTCACAGCCTTAACCCTTTGTACCAAGTGCCAGTAAGTACTGTAACATTTTTCTTAGTATATGATGCCTATTGCTCAAATGAGTCGAGGTCATGACTGAAGATGGTCATTTGACCAGCTCACTTACCCAGTTAACAACTGATACATTTATTATTTATTTTTTTATTTATTGACAGGAATTGTTCAACTAGGAAAATGCTTTTTCACTGGAGGCCTGGGAAGAAAAGATCCATGTTTACATATTAAAATATTAGCAGTAAAGTGCAAAACGCTGTCTGGTAACAATGAAGGCTGTCCTCCACTTCAATAATACCAGTGAACGAGCAACACTAGATGAATGATAAAATGATTTAATAAAACTCCACAAAACCAAAATGTCACAAAACAGATTTAGCGCACTTTCATCTCATACACTGAGACTTCATCAGAATCATCAGTTTTACAAGTACAATTCCATATTTAAATAACCTTCCACTCTCTTCCATTGGCTCTCATTGGCGCTCCATTGCCTAATGAATGACATCACTACCAAGAATAAAGCCACAGTTACCATAAATAATAAACTTAAAAATAAATGAGCATATAAATAAACTACCAACTAACATAACATGTATATTGAATGTGGTATAGGATAAAATAACACATATATCAAAATATCATAAGGCATGTGTTAATAATAAGACTAAGAATAACTTCTCTCACACAAGTTAATACATTCTAATTGTCCTGTAGTAAAGAAGAAATGTTGTATGTTATATATTTAAAGGATGAAAGCAATTAATAATCTAGTATATAAAGCCTACATATAAAGACCATAATCCAAAACTTCATAAATATAACAAAAAATATAAATGTACATTCACACATAAAAAAACGTATAAAATATATATATTATTGAAAAAATATATTGAAAAAAAAAAAAAAAAATATATATATATATATATATATATATATATATATATATATATATATATATATATTGTTGTATTTTATAATGTAGTATTCAATATTAGAAGTGTGTCCACGTATAAAAAGCACAAGTATGTATGTAAAAGCTCTCTATATAACATAAAACTTCACCCCATGATATTAAAATATTTATTTTCTCTTGGGATTTTGTGCCAATAACTTCTGGGCTGGCTTAATAGAGATATGGTCTTTCATTCCCGGGTGAGTACAGGAATCTAGTCTTATTTGCCATATCATTTCCCGAAATTCAAGGAATGTTTCCCATTCACCACCCCTGCCCTTCTGTTTGACCTCTTCCAATACCCAAAACTTAATGTTCATATTTGTGCATTTTAAAGTATGCCTGTAAAGGGCATTGTTATTATTCTTTTTATTAATGTCCCTAACATGTTCATAAAAACGATTTCTCAGGTTCCTTTTGGTTTTCCCTACGTAGTATGCCCTACATAGCTTACAATATGCCATATATACAACCCCCTTAGTATAACAACTAGAGTAGGTATGACTCCTCAATTTGAACCCAATGTTGGGAATGCTAAGTTCCTTTTCACCCGCTATAAATGGGCATTGGGCACATCGTCTACACTTGTGTGTACCTATCTTCTCTTGTGCCCCCTGCTTATTTTCACCTTTCTTCCTCTCCAAAATATTTTTCAAATTCATATTTCTCCTGAAGCTGTATTTTAAAGGTTGTTGAAAACACTTTACTCTTGTGGGCATTCTACTAAACATGTTCCAAATCCCATTGATACATCTCCTCATCCATCCCCTGTCTGAATAGTAAGTTGACACCAACCATGGTAGTTCTACCCCAGGTTTATCATTAACATTCCTTTGGTGGTTGGTTGTAATAATAGCTTCTTCTATATTCATTTCATTTGTCCTACTATCAGTATGTTGTGTAGTATTAATATTAATCACTTGTCCATTCAATGACAATAGTGATCCGTACTCTGTATCTCGTTTCCTAATAATTTCTTTTTTAATGTTCTCTATCATCCTTTTGGGGTAACCTCTTTCCTTAAACATGTCACGGATGAAGTCAAGTTCTCTTATAGAATCAATTGGGTCCGATGTCATTCTTGATGCCCTAATCATGTGACCCTTTATAACATTCCTTTTAAGGTAATAGGGGTGATCGCTGAGAACATGTAAAAAAGAATTGGAATGACATTCCTTCCTATAGATATTGGATCTATGGTTCCTTCCCCTATAATCTTTTGTTACCCTGACATCCAAATAGTGCATTTCATCCTTATTACAATCAAATGTAAACTGTAAGAATTTGGTACCATTATTCAAAAACTCCATAAATTCCTTTATAGTTTCATATGTACCTTCCCAGACAATAGAAATATCATCCAGGAAACGATAGTATCTTACTATATATTGTTGAAACCTCGACTCGAGAACATATGTTAGTTCCCAATATAACATAATAATATTGGCATAAATTGGGGCGCACGCTGAACCCATTGCTACCCCCACAAGTTGGTGGTATATATCTCCCTGAAAATAAATGAAGTTATATTTGAGAACTAATTCCATACATTCCAAAACAAGTCTAAATTCATCAGGATTCAACATATAAATATTAAAATATTAAGCATTAGAAACATAGCATGTGATTATAATTTTTAAAATTGCCAAAGTGGGTTTGAGAAATGCAAAATGTTTCCAAAAACATACGTAGACATGAACAAAAGAAAAGAGAAAAGAACCAAATGACATACATACGATGTATACAAAATGGGGTGAGGCAGAAATTCACATGTTTTCTATATACAAGTAGAAAAGAGAATGGTTGTAAGAATACACAGTTAGGGTTATGAGTGTGTGTGATTATGTCAATAAAGGATGACAAGGTTTAATGGTTGGAGGGGGTATAATTATCCAGGTGCAGAGCAGGAGCATAACCAACAGCTGGACAGGTATTGTATGAGTCTGGCTTTAAATGATTTCAGTTTTTCTAATTGTTGTAATTCCAAATGTATGCTGTTCCACAGTTTAGTAATGTAACTTCAGTAAAGTGAGTCACCAGCTCATGTTTTAGATTTACTAGAAATTAGGAGACATTTATTTCCTGAGCAGAATTACCTTGTAGGTGAGTATTACTTGAGAATATTGTTTAAAGCATTTTATCTGTCTTTGGCCTAGCACTCTTATGTGGAGTCATTTACTGCACTGTTATAACTTGCTGATACTTGTGAACCTCTGCTATCTCTGAAAAAAAACAAAAATCTTGCTTTTTTCCCACTTTTCTGAGATTTAAAAAAGTTCAGTTACAGGCTTGCTGTTCTTGAACTGTTTGTAAGTTTCTTGGAGGCCATTTTTTGCTTGGGCTAAAGGGAAGTCTCTCTGTTGATCAGTGGCAGTGAAAAACATTGAGCAGCCTGCCTGCCCCTGTGGGAGTGGTTACTGACTTGAAACTGTAGTTTTATTGGCCATTTTGGGTCACTTCCAAACTCCTTCATCTTCCTCTCTTAAAACCTGGTTGCCTCATGGTTTTGGCATCTTTTCAGGCTTGTTGGCTGTTGGTGAAACACCCACCAAGAGGAGAATTTTGAGGCAATGTTACAACTGTCTCATGTACACGGACAACCCTCTCCTCCTCCATACAGGTTCAAATATATGTGAGAGATGCAACTATTTAGCCAAACTGGAGGCTGAGCTCTCTCATCTCAAAACTGGTGTAACCAGTCAGGAGGAGAAGGTAACCTCACACAACACAATTCCAGTATCACATAGTCCCACCACATCAGTGAATCAAACACATAAATACACAAAAACATACTCGGAGGCAATAAATAAAAATCTACCTAAGCAACAGAGACCTCCAAAGCAGACATCCAAGCAAACGCTACCTCAAAACAAAACACACACAACACATAGCCCACAAAGTCAGTGTGTCAAGCAGCCACAGCCCTTAAGGCTGAATAACACACCTGATACTCTTGTAATAGGTGACTCGTAATAGAAGTCTTGTAATAGAAGTCTCTCTGTTGATCAGTGGCAGTGAAAAACATTGAGCAGCCTGCCTGCCCCTGTGGGAGTGGTTACTGACTTGAAACTGTAGTTTTATTGGCCATTTTGGGTCACTTCCAAACTCCTTCATCTTCCTCTCTTAAAACCTGGTTGCCTCATGGTTTTGGCATCTTTTCAGGCTTGTTGGCTGTTGGTGAAACACCCACCAAGAGGAGAAAACGCTGAGAGAAGAAAGGAGCCACTTTTGAGAGTTTAAGTATTTTTCCTCTGTTTATTTGCTAAGTTTTTCTGCATAGCCGCCTATTTTGAGCATTTCTGGCTTGTTAAACTTCATTTCTGCATTAGTAACTGTATTTAGAGCACAACCTAGAGCTGTTTACTGAATTTCCTGTTTGCACTTATTTTTAAAAATCGTTTTTTTCTCAAAACTTGCATTTTATCTGTCTTTGACCTAGCACTCTTGTGTGGGGTCATTTACTGCACTGTTATAACTTGTTGATACTTGTGAACCTCTGCTATCTTTGAAAAAAACAAAAAAAAAACAAGGCTTGCTGTTCTTGAACTGTTTGTAAGTTTCTTGGAGGCCATTTTTTGCTTGGGCTAAAGGGAAGTCTCTCTGTTGATCAGTGGCAGTGAAAAACATTGAGCAGCCTGCCTGCCCCTGTGGGAATGGTTACTGACTTGAAACTGTAGTTTTATTGGCCATTTTGGGTCAATTCCAAACTCCTTCATCTTCCTCTCATAAAACCCTCTTTTGCATGGTTTTGTGCGTTTTTGTGTATAGCGCAACAGCGGGCAGCGCCACCTAAATGGGTTTAAACTATTCCTGGCTCCACAAAGTCTGCTCTTCACTTTTTCCCTTAGAACTGCTCTATCTCTCAATTTAAACACCATATTCTCATTCTAAGGCCCTTCACTGGTCCAGTTAAGTAATCCTACAAGTTAGCACTATTAAACCATAAGAACTACTTACTCTTATACTCTCTACGATTACCCTGTCCTCTATTGGTCTGTCTTAAATTCAGTTTCCCTATATTACTCTAGCATGTCCAAAGGTCAGTCAGTAGTTTCCTCTCCAGTCCAGCTGGTGAATCTGGGAATTTTGAGGCAATGTTACAACTGTCTCATGTACACGGACAACCCTCTCCTCCTCCATACAGGTTCAAATATATGTGAGAGATGCAACTATTTAGCCAAACTGGAGGCTGAGCTCTCTCATCTCAAAACTGGTGTAACCAGTCAGGAGGAGAAGGTAACCTCACACAACACAATTCCAGTATCACATAGTCCCACCACATCAGTGAATCAAACACATAAATACACAAAAACATACTCGGAGGCTCTAAATAAAAATCTACCTAAGCAACAGAGACCTCCAAAGCAGACATCCAAGCAAACGCTACCTCAAAACAAAACACACACAACACATAGCCCACAAAGTCAGTGTGTCAAGCAGCCACAGCCCTTAAGGCTGAATAACACACCTGATACTCTTGTAATAGGTGACTCTATTGTCAGACACACTGACGTCCTGCTCACCAGGCTGAATAAAGAGAAGGTTACGGTGAGCTGCCTGTCGGGTGCTAGGATCTGCCACATAACGCAAGCACTCAGGTCACTCCAAAGCAAATACAAATATGACTCGGTCATTGTACATGCTGGTGTGAATGACCTGAGACATACCTCCCTGGACTACATGAAAAGAGACATAGAGGAGCTCAATGATCATGTAGCCCAGGCTGGTATGACCCTGACCTTGAGCAGCATCTTACCCTCACCTAGAATGATGCCACAGTACAAAGACAAAATTATCTACTTTAACAACTGGCTAAAATTTTGGTGTCATTCAAAGGGGATCCAGTGTCTGTCAGCCTGGGATGACATGCTCGACAAGCCATGTTGCTTCGCTAGGGACAGCTTGCACCTGTCACCACTGGGCTTTCGGATATTGGCAAAGGCTCTTGCCACCCCCATAGTGCCTTTTTTAGGCAAGGCTCAGAAATCAAACCCACCCCCACAGACAGCACAAGGAACAAGAAACTAAGGGTAATGCTGCTTAACGCTAGAAGTCTTAACCTCAAGATGCATGCACTCGGAGCTCTCCTCAGTATGGAGAACATCGATATCTGTACAATGACAGAAACCTGGTTCAAGGCTCCAGAGAGCACCCCAGCACTACCAGGCTATACCTCATATCATGCTTTTCGTCCCCAAAACCCGGATCGAACCACAAAAGGAGGGGGAGTTTCCATATTTATCAAGGATATCCACACCTCCAGGTTAGTGGCATTGCACGAAGTATCGGAGACCATCCATGTGCAACTAACAGTGGGCAAGACTGCTTTTCAGTTTATAGCATCCTACAGACCACCCTCTCAAAGTCAGGAATCCCATTCGGCTTTCCTGAAAACATTGGAGAACATGAAGATCTCTCTGAACACCATTATATTGGGTGACTTCAACTACCCAAACATTGACTGTGAGCACTACTCAAGCCCCAGCACCTTAGCCCAAAGGTTCCTGGAAATTATAAACTCAAATGTTATGGAACAACTAGTCACCACTCCCACAAGAGGGGACAACATACTAGACCTGATCATTACCAACATGGGTACTCTATGCTCCACATCAGAAGTATATCCCTCATTGGTAAGATCAGACCATAAATTAATTTCACTGGATGTCCACATCCCGACCCCACCCCCAGCCCAGAAAACCACAGTGAAAATCTTCTCAAAAGTGAACTTCTCACTTCTCAAAACCGAAGTGGGATCCTTCAAGGCCCCAGGGCCAGTGGAACCTACGGCCCAAACTGCAGAATCCTATATAAACGCATTCTACGGACATCTCCAGGAATGCATGGATCATGCTATCCCAAACAAAACCAAGACCCAATCATCCAAAGGCAGGCGTCCAGTCTGGTGGACCCCTGTCATAAATAAACTGTACAACAGAAGGAGGAAGCTACTACATGATAGAGCAAAATCCCTAATAGGGAAGGCATCTCTGATCAGTACTAGCAAAAAATTACGATCCCTCATAAAATCCTCCAAGGCCAGCTTCGAGAGAAAAATTGCACAGGACACCAAAGACAATCATAAGGCTTTTTACAGTTATGTTAGGAACCTTGGATGTAACTCCCAGACCTGTTCTGAATTGATTCTAAACGACAAAAAATACACTGAACCCACAGACATCACCAATATCCTGGCAGACAGGTTCAGTGCAAACTTCTGTACCCCCCCCCCAAAAGAGCAAGTATCTATCCCGGCAGAGGGCTGCCTAACAAACAGCTCTGATGCTCAGGTGAAGGATGCCCTCTCCAAAGCAAAAAGCACTGCTTCCATGGGACCAGATGGCATCCCAGGTTGTGTCCTACATGAACTCCAAGAGGAACTAATCCCTCAAATAAAACAGCTATACAATCTCAGCCTCACTACAAGATATGTGCCCACAGAATGGCGTACAGCAACAGTGGTCCCACTCCAGAAAGGTGGAGCCTCTACGGACCCTGGAAACTATCACCCCATAAGCCTGACTAGCTTAGTCTGCAAGGCTATGGAGAGGATCATCATGGAGCTCATAAACAAAGACATTGGGGACCTACAGACACTAGATCCTACCCAGTTCGGCTTTGTCAAGGACAGATCCTGCCTTTTGAACCTGGTTGACTTCTTCAAAACAGTCACCAAAGCCATAGATGAAGGGAAGGTAGTCCACACAGCCTATCTGGACCTTGCAAAGACATTTGACACAATACCCCAATCGGGCATCATAGATAAGCTATCCAGCTTAAATATAAACCCCTATGTCACAAGATGCGTCGCAAACTGGCTCAAAGACAGAACCCACAGAGTGAGAGTTGCTGGAGCCATGTCAGACTCGAAACCAGTCACAAGTGGCGTTCTGCAGGGTTCTGTCCTGGGACCACTCTTGTTCGGTATATACTTTTCCGAGTTACAGGCAAACGTGGGAGGACTATGGCTCAACAAGTTTGCAGACGACTGCAAACTGGGCACCATAATCAACTCTCCAACTGACACAAACATCCTTCAAAAAGGTCTCACAGAGACAGATAACTGGTGCCAGCACAATGGCTTAAAGCTAAATGCCAAAAAATGTATAGTCATACCCTTTGGCAAAAACAATGTGCCCACAAATTACCACATAGGAGGAAACCCATTAAGTACAGCGAAAGTTATTAGGGACCTGGGGACCCAAGTTGATAGCAATCTTTCCTTTGAAAACCACATTGCCAAAGTGGTTAGAAAGACCTTCTACATAGCCCACCTCATCACGAAGGGTTTCACATCTAGATCAAGAGAGGTAATTGTGCCCCTTTATTCATCCCTCATCAGGCCCATCATAGAATACAATGCCCCTTTTGGGATGTACCTTACCCGACACCTGCAGCAATTAGAAAGACCCCAAAAGTATCTCACCAAGAGGATCAAGGGTATCAAACAGATGCCATATGCTGCTTGGTTAAAAAAAACTCCAGCTCTACTCAGTTGCATACCGCCTGCTTTGAGGTGATCTATGCCTGACATACAAAGTTATGTCAAATCCAGAATTAATGGACATGCTCCACCTCAGTAAATCTAAATCCCTTAGAGCCACACGCTCGAGGGACTTGAACCTCAGCACAGAAATAAATAGAACTTGCTGGAGGGACAGGTTCATAACCCAGAGGCTCCCTTTGCTCTGGAATAGAATTCCAGTTCATGTGAGGCAGAGCACCTCACTGAATCTCTTCAAGAAGAATCTCGATAGGTGGATGGGGGATCGTAGGTTTGTCCCAGGGATTACTCCCATGTCACTATTAGACAGAGGCACAGTAAACTAAACCTTAAAAAGGGCACAGTATACTCAAATCAAGGGGTGGCGTAAGCCATACAAAATCGGGCTAGGCTTATAATTGCCCCAGGGCAGATAGCCTAGTATGAACCTATGAACCTATGAAGAAGGGCAATTTAGGGGTTTATAAATGAGGTTTTGTGCAGCAATGACTTGTATGTAGAAGAGATATTGCGGAAGTTGAATCCAGCTTCATTTTTTTAAAGGCAACACAGTGATGTGTTCTCGATTGAAGGTCAGTTACAAATGTATCTATCTTGTTGTAGCATGTATCCAGTTTCTTTATAGATGCAGGTTATTAAGAACTAGAGCTGCATAAAGAAATGATGGGAGAAGATAGGCTGAAGCTATGGTTTTCCTAGCAGATTATGAGAGATATGGATTAGCTTGATAAAGTGCACTGTGTTTTTGGTCTGTTTTTTAATGGCTTGAAGAATACGATGCTAAAATGTTAGGTTTTCATCTACAGTAACACCAAGCAATTTAGTCTGTGATACTATTTCTGTTGCAGCGTTGTCTTTTGATATAATGCTAAACATTCATTTTTCATTTTGCTACTGTTTTGGTCAGAATAGCATTAATGTTGTTTTCTTTGCATTTAGGATTAGTTTGGAAGTGTGTAACCATGACTCAATATACAAGAAGGACTCTTCAAATACATGTTGAAGGTACAGCATGTTAGAAGCTGAGCAGATAAAGGTGAAGTCATCTGCATATGGCACTATGGTGGCATGCATGGTTCCAATGTGGAATTATATAATTTATAATGTTGTTTAAAACTAATGGCCATAGGACTGATCCTTGAGGAGCACCAGCAGAGATGAGGATAAATGATGCGTATTTGTTTTACCATTTTACAGCTTCTTACCCATGCGATAGGTAGCTCTGAAACCATAAAAGGGATGAGCAATCCAGTCCTAAAGAAGAGCACTTGTTTTGTAATTTTTGATGACAGACTGTATCAAAGGCTTTAGACAGGTCTAATAAAAGAGAAGAGATGAGGTTACTTGTATTTCTGTGAAAATTTATGGTATTAGTGCTAGACAAAAACTATTTCTAAGAGCTACCCAGTTTAAAGACGGAAGAATAAGGATGAGAATGACAGACCAGGTCCTGGCATAGAAATTCAAATAACAAAAAGTAAGTTCTCAGCAGTTGCTTCTCCTGAAAAAGAGATCATCTCTAAAAGAACCATAATGAGCAAGCAACACGAAACAGCCAAAAGTATAACTAAAACAAAATATGACCAGCCTACAAACGTTGATGACCTAAAAATGGCCCTTCAGCCAAGTCAGCTAGCTATTCAGAATTTCTCCGCTGAATTGCAGTCCTTTGGAAAGTTAAATGTAACAACATAGTTATCAACGGAATCCCTGAACACTATTGTTATCCAAACCTTACTGAAACTATGAGATCCTGGACTCTTTACTCGAAAACATGGCCAAGGAGAGCCAAATAGTTATTGAAAGGGCCCACCTCACATCTCAGTCATCCCAAAGCACAGATACCTAGACAAATATACTTGAAATTCCTTAACTACCAATATGCTTTTAAAGTACTAGCATTAGCTAAAAAGAAAAGACATTTTACATGGAATGGCAACAGGTTCTCCTTTTCTCAAGATCTAACTGCGCAGATTAAGCAAGAAAGACAAAAATGATCCCCTTTTTGTGCATACCTGATACAGAAGAAGATTAAATTCCAAATGACATACCTGAACATCCTATCCTTCCAGCACAAAGACATTAAATATTCAATCTCATCAGTGAAGGAAGCAAAAAGTGTTTTCGTAGCCACATTCGGTGGACTACCTGCAAATGAAGCCACTGATCAATGACTTCTCTTTGACATTGTTTCCAGTGTACCTTTTCCATTCTTTCATATCCTCCCAGGTTCAGTTACATGAAAATGAACTGAGTTTTGGTTCATTGGATCATTTGTATCTTTAGAGGATGCAAAAAATTCAAATGTTTCTGACCAGTTTATTTACTCCTCTACATCTACGTCTGATGACTTCCTCTCCCTTTGCTCTCCACCCCCCCCTTTGAGGTAATTTCCAGTTTGATAGCTTGTATGCCTGTTCTAAGTGTACAAGCTGTATGATCTTCTTCTTCTTTCAGCTGCTCCCATCAGGGGTCGCCAGAGCAGATCAACTGTTTCCATTTCTTCCTGTCCTCTGCATCTTGCTCTGTCACACCAACCATCTGCATGTCCTCTCTCACCACATCCATAAACCTCATCTTAGGCCTTCCTCTTTTCCTGTTACCTGGCAGCTTCATCCTTAGCATCTTTTTCCCAATATACTCTGCATCCCTCCTCAGCACATGTCCAAACCAAAGTAATCTTGACTCTCTGGCTTTGTCTCCAAACCTTCCAACCTGGGCTGACCCTCTAATATACTTATTCCTAATCCTGTCCATCCTTGTCACACCCAGTGCAAATCTTAACATCTTCAGCTCTGCCATGTCAAGCTTTGACTCCTGCCTTTTTGTCAATGCCACTGTCTCCAACCCATATAACATAGCTGGTCTCACTACCCTCTTGTAGACCTTCCCTTTCACTCTTACTGGTACTCATCTGTCACAAATCACTCCTGACACTCTTCTCCACCCACTCCATCCTGCCTGTACTCTCTTCTTCACCTCTCTTCCACACTCACCATTACTCTGAACTGTTGATCACAAGTATTTAAACTCATCCACCTTCGCCACCTCTACTCCCTCTACAAGCTCTATGATAAGGTCTGCTGTTTCACTCTTCTCCACCCTACATGGTGCTTGACACAGTGGATCTGCATCTTCTTCTAGTTAAAAGTGAAACTGTACAAATCCTTCAACAACTGCGCCTGCTGATACTCTTGGAATGGGAGTTAGTGAATATGAGGATGATTTGTAGAGATGATTTCAGTCTCAAATGCTTCCTTGTTTTCAACCTCTTGCAGCAAAGTATGCCTTTTTTCCCATGTTATTACAGCAATATGGGCATCCAATTGCAGCTCTCATTGACAAGAGGACAAGTTTCATTAGTGCTCCCCCTGCTGCTAATTTCGAATGTCTTCACCACCCGGTTGTAATTGTTGCTGCTAAACTGGTCACAACAAACTTGAGGAGGCCTTCCACCATATTGCTCAGCTGTATTTGCTGTTCTGAGTTTATTTTTGTCATATCCTTGAATTGTGTTTTTCTAAATGGTTGAGAGGTTGTGAATGACATCTGACACAATTGCTGGTGACCCATGAGTAAAATGTTGTTAATCTACTAGCTCACAGTTTTAACCCTATTATCGCATTCCTTTTAGTTCTCAGGCTAAGATTTAACACAATTTGTTAAGCTGATTTTTACTTTAATATAAGGTTCTTCCCAACCTTGAATAGACGTTAAAGACTTCTAATTCATATTGTTTCCTCTGTTCATGAAAACTGCTGGAATCTGGTCACTGATTCTTCCTATTTAATAGTTATGTTTGATTACAAAAGGGTGACTCATATGTACGGAACTTGGTTGATATTTTGTTCGCACATTCTGTTTGTTTTTTCTTTTTTACCATGGATGTTTGTATGTGCTTTCTAATAAATGCATGTATGCACTGCCAGTGTCCTAAGGCCATTGCCCTGCCCCCATTCTTTATCCCCATCTTTTAAGATTGCAATCTTCTCACCTTTGCATCCTCCCCTCTTCTCCTTAGCTCTATATCTTATGACATCTAGTTAAATAGCTAATATAAGTTAATGGCAGAGTTGCTAGTGTGGTTAGGCAAGATATGCTAGTCTTGTCTTATCTAAACTATGTTTTGATAATAAGGAAAACTGGTATAAGTAAAATTAGTCTTGGAGTCAAACAACATTTAACATGGTTTTATTTCATTCTTCTTATGTCTCCATGTTTCTTAGTTCCCTTCTCTTCCGGGATGGGTGGGTTAGTATTTAGGCGTGGGATTAATACAGGAAGAGTAAAGTGCTACTTGCCACCCCACATGATTGTCTGCTCTAACATTGATTATGTAAAGTTCAGTCAGTTTAGAGTACTCCTTATTTCCTCCCCTTCATCTATCCTTAACTACAATCTCTGAAATGTGGGTAATTGATTCTTGGATCATAAGGGGGATTCAAATTAATAAAAAGAGGAAATTCTTTTTATTCAGTTAGTCTATAAATCAAAAAAATATATAATTCTAGTGCAAGAAACTTGCTTGCTACCTGATCAGTGGACACAGGACATGAGGAAGAATTGGATCAAAACAATCATAGCAGCTGGTATAAAATTAAACATTATGGGGGTAGCTATTATTATTAAAAAAACTTTCATGATAAAATTGTATTATATGACATAGATCTGGATGGGAGATGGTGTTATATAACTCTTAAGTTCCCCATCTTGATAAACCAATGCTAATATTAAATATATATTACTAATATTTTATTTTATTTTATTATTTATCATTTGTTGACCGGGAAAGTCCGACTAGGTTCCACAGAGCCTGTTTTCAGCGGAGGCCCGGGGAGAAATGCTCCAGATGCACGTCTTTGGAAATATTAAATATATATGCCCCCTATATAAAATTTTAAACCACTTTCAGGATCACTAGAAAATTATATGGGGGACTGGAACTCTTACCAAGACCCCAAACTGGACAGATCAGATCCTAGAAAACCCTATAATGTACACACCACTACAGCAATTTTGGAATTAAAAATGTGACTTTCATCTATTTGACCCACATAATTTTCAAAATAAAAAGCCACCAAAAGATAGGTTTACCTTCTTCTCACAATGCCATAAAACCTGGTCCAGAATTGACTTTTTCTTAATGTCAGTCATTTTCCTAAACTTGATCATTGACTTCACTAAAGAACCTAGATTTTTTCCGATCATTCAAAATTTCCACTTACTATTGAGTGGACTCCTAATCTTAACAAGGGGCCAGGGGTTACAATTGGACCCTGAATGCCAACTTATTAATGAAAGAGGATATTATGCAGGAATTAAATTTGTTATTGGAAGACTTCCTAAAGGAATCCTCCTCTTCTCAAACTCCATTTGACATTCACTGGGTTTCTACCAAAGGCCAAATATGAGGGTTTCTAATTAATAAAGCATCCTATCATAAAAAACAGCACAATGCCAAAGAAAATGCAATTAAAAATAAAATTACCAAACTAGAAGCTGAATTAAACTTGAAACAAGAGATTGAAAAACAGCTAGATACTTTTCAAAGAGGTCTATATTTGTTTAACACAAAACAATTGGCCTTTCAAGACATGAAAATTCTGGCCGGCTACTCAGAATGATCACATCTCCCTTCTAATCTCTTAGCAAGATTGATAAACTAAAGGAAAACTTCTCCCACTATTTCTGAGATTTTTTATCAGAGGAAAACATACTAGTCTAACCTTGAAATAGCCAACTGTTTGAAAAACTTTATTCCCAGACTTATGGCACCCAGGTACTCTTGGCATCAAGCCAAGAGTAAACAATTTCTGAACCAACTAAAGTTTCTGAAACTTAATCTAAAACAACAAGACTCTCTTTCAGCTCCTATACGACATGAATTAATACCCACAATAAATAACCTTAAATTGAACAAAGCACCTGGGCCAGATGGATTCATGGCAGAATTCTACAAATCCTTTTGTCCGATAATCTCAAAGGTGTTATTGCTCCTATTTAATTATTTTAATATTAACGATAGCCATCTCAGTGCCTCAAAAACTATCTTTATCGACCCTGGTGGAATCACAAAATCAATTGGATGCATAACAGGAGGAAGAAAATCATGGCAAAAATTAGGAGGTGCAGCACCCAGCAGGATAAAAGCACTTTAATTAAACTAAACAAACAGGTCAGAGGACAAATAAACTTTATCAAGGCCAAACTGGCCTCCCAGACCAAGGAGAACCACAAAGCATTCTTTAGCTATGTTCGCTACCTCAAATGGAATACACAAATGTGTGCAGAGCTCATTGTAAATGGAGCCAACTACCATACCTATACTAGATATAGCAAACCTCCTCTATGGCTGATTCATTCTTCCTTTAATTTTCCCTCCCCCTTCCCTCAGGAAATATCATCAATATCATCAAATATATCTCTCTACTATCTATCAGGTCCTTAATCTTAATGCTCTCTAAGACCAAGAGAACAATATCAATGGGATCCAGAACCAGCAGGAAACACATGAAACTTGAATGAAAACATGAAACATTTAACTTATGAATTTCTATTTAACTGTATCCTCCAAACAATGATCATGCCTCATGAATGGAAGGCAAAGGTCATCCATCCACAGAGCCATCCAACCACTCAGGCAACTACTACACCATAAGTTATAAGTGTCAATAAGTCTCACTATATAAGCCATGGAAAGAATTATGATGAATCATGAAGATGATCAATAGAGATACCTCCCCACACTGGACCCACCAGCCAAGGCAGATTATGCCAAGGGCAGATCATGCCTACTCAGCCTGGAAGGTCACTTTGATGAGAAGGTCACCAAAGCAATGCTCACCCTGAAAATTGTTCACACTGCCTACCTGACCTACACCCTGGGCATTGGACACATGATAAACAAGAGACTTTGTGAATAAAGTGTCACCCCAAGTGGATCAGGGGGGTCACAGACTGGTCCAGAGCAGACAGGGCTCAGCCACAAGTGGCCACTCAGTTGGTCAGAAGTGGCCAGTCTCAAGAGTCCAGTGGTCAGAGTCCGGGTCCCCAAAGGCACTAGTCCTTGGAGCCACAAGTGGGAAGAGGCCAGCCACAAGTGGAGTCCCCTCGGCATCAGTCCTTGGACCGCTTGTCATTTGGCATTTACTTATCAGATTCAACATTTGGTCAAGGAAGATGATCCCTCTGGAGAGCTGACTGAAAATTGGAAACACATGTCCCTGAAAGGCACACTGACAATGAACACAACCAATGGGGCTGACACAGGCAAATAACTGGTGCCAATCAGTCATCAAGTCATCCAAATGCCAAGAAAAAGCAGAAATCATATCAAGGGACCCCATCATTCCACCCAGTAGTCAGGACATTGAACACACCCAATGACATAGGGACACATGTAGTCAGTACATAGGTAAACAGGGGTATCACATGTCTACAGTGATACATCAATGTATCTAGGATGAGGAAATCTTCACAAGGGTATCAAATCAACATTCAAAGTCCAAATCATTAGCTTACTAATAGATAGTCAGTACCCCCTTTCATCAGTCATATACCCCTTACAAAGTAATTCCACCATATTGTATGTACTATACATCATTAAAAATAATATAAACAGAATATAAGGCATAGTAAAAGATCGATTTTGCGTCCTGCCTAGACCTGTATCGTGTTCGCCTCCTACTGCTGCCCACTATTCTATATCTCCACCCATTTGTGGAGGGGATATCAGGACCTCTCTGATGGAAGTATGTGAGACTAGAAAAATTTAAATCACCTCCTAGCTGCCTACAAAACAAACAGCATACAAAAAGGAATTATAAAAATCAGCTGGATTCCTGTGATATAATAATGACCCCCCTACTAAATGGAGCAATGGCTGCCCTCCCCCTCAAACAGTTGCACAACCTATAAGCCCTCTATCCCAGCAATGCACAAATGGATGGAAAATCCAAATTCACCAACAAATTCAATGCTGGTGGAAACCCAAAATCATAAACCTTCTGGATTGGGTGAAATGTAAAGGCCTATAAAGGCACTTATGAAATGGCTCAGGGGATGATGCCCTGCTTAGCTGAATGCTTACATTTGGGAAGAGAATCTACTTGTTGGATAAAGAACCCTGGACTAAACCTATGTTAAATGCTGATTAACCATTGAACACATGACCATCTACTTTAAGCAAGACCTAATAACTAGATGAAAAAACCCCCTAATTAAATATATAATTTAAAATTAAAACCTATAAATAATATATAACAACATTTCATACAACTATTGTCATAATATCCTAAAATCTAAAATATTCAATCAATCAATTTTTTTAAAATTTGAACTAACACACATACCAAACACATTTAAACTAATAAATACTTTTAAAAAAACTGTCCAAAAATCTTGGTTTTAATCTTTAAATACTTTCTTTTCTTGCACAGACTAAAAAAATTACAAATTATTTATACAATTTTTAACTATCCTATGCCCTTGTTATTATTTACCATTACAACTTTGTAAAATTACAAAGTCCCTAAAACACAATGAGCCACCTTATATCTTTTAATTTTTACTATTTTTTTACCAGAGATAATTTTATGTCTTTGGAAGGGTTTACCACATTATCCCCACCCCTTGTACCTTTAAACCTTTATATTTTAATCTCTTTTTTATTCTCAAATTAATTAGAATTTTACTTTACATTTTACTTTCCCTATTTAACATTCAAGGTGGTTTTATCACAGTTTTTTCAGATATTTTTAATATCTGAATTTAAATCTAAAAAACCAAAATCTATTTCAACAACTCTTATCAAATCACTTCGATATATTCTATTAAAGATAATATCCAAATAAATCTGCCATCCATTTAAACCAACTAAAGATTAAATTCTATTAGATCTAATTATCCTGATATACTAGATCTCTAATATACAGATTAAATAGTATAAGATTAAAATATTCCTAGAATTTCATATACTATGATATAATTATTCTAGTATAGATGATAACTAGCCAAATAATTTTATCAATCATAGTTTTCTTCTTAAAATTTAAATAGATATGGCTAAATAGAATACATTAATCTCTTTAGATAAATAGTTCTATAAACACTCCCCTAAACTTGAATAACTTCCTCCTTTAAAAAACTCTCACACTCATAAAAAAAAATAACATATACAACAAAAATAATTAAATCCTTTTAAAAAAGACACATAACTTGAACGATTACATTCAATGACTAAGTTAAAACTAAGAAAGATCCAAACTAACTTAAAAACTGAATAACACCATCATGTTCAGGCAGATCACAGAACTGTGTAACAAAACCTTATGACAGGAGATCTTGTAGAGATAAGATAACCATAAACCTATCCAGAGGGTTACACCATCATGTTCAGGCAGATCACAGAGAAAAACAAAATCTCAACCTCTTGTAGATCATTAAACTTAAAAGAAAATAATAATCAACTTGAATCTATTCTCATAACTTTAACCTAATATACCAATCCAAAATGAAGTCCTCTTTTCAAACTGTTTTTCAAACTTAAGATACAAAAAAAATTGACCTCATTTTCATCAATTCTTTTAAACAATTATCCAACTCTACCTTCTAACTAAATTATTCAATCTTTTTAGGGATTGCTACTTTTTAGAACTTTAAGAAACGTATTTACAAATACATTTAACTTTGCCAACACATTCTAAAATCTCCCTTGACCAAAACTACTGACATTTCATTTATTCATATTTTTTCAAATGGTTTTTGTATGTAGAAACTCTCCAAAGCTGAATTATATTCTCTACAAATTTAGAAAATTCTAACTCTCCTGGATTTAAAGATTCCAATTCCTATTAAAAATTTTACAAAAAGATTCAATAAAATTTTTACAATAAGCTTTTTCACTTATTATAAAAGTTTATATTTTTTTGAAATTTGAAGAATAATTAAATTTTTAACATTTTTCAATTTTGTACAATTTTTATTTTGGACAACAGCAAATATTTATTTTTCCTTAAATTTTTTTGAGGGGTCATTGTCATGACTTTTTCAAAAATTTTTCACACCCTAAGTAATTTTGTTAGAGCCTCTATCTTGCTTTTTGTTTATACATCCATTTTGTATAAGCCCTATTGTACTCTCCTTTTATACTCTTAGGCAGCTAGCACTTTTGTAAATAGTTGCTTCCTTCCTTTTGTTATTGTTATGATTTTACATATTAGGATGTACCATTTGCAGTTTCCTTGTTTCATTGATGGCACTTGCCTATATGTGTTATCATTTTTGTCTCTTTTTCTATAAAATCCTAATAAAGATTTTTGAAAAGGTTTAAAGCAGATGCATTTGCAGGTGTGCAAAGAAGTGCTTGAATAAAGCATTTCTAGAAATTAGATCTTTGGGGGGCGTGGAAAGTTTCAGATCTAAATAAATGGTGCAAGTTAAGATGAGGTTTGTAGGTACTTTAGAGTGCAATTCTGTTTGAAACTAGAGCCAGCATTGGGGAGGGGAAGTGTGTGGGTTAATGATTATTAATAATAAGAAGCATGTGAGCAGATGGACAAATGAGAGTGTTAAGTTATTTATATAATGAAACAAAGAAAACAACAATGTGGCATGCTGTGTGACTGCCAGAGTGTTAAACAACAGCAGGCAGTGATAGATCTGTTTGACAGATTTATAATGTTTAGGTATATTTGCAGTAATAGCATAATGGTAAACATATTAACAGGATGAGAAAAAGTGCATACTTAGGTTTAAGCAAAAGACAGGGAAAGTGGTTAAGCTTAAAATGACCGACAAGGACAGTTAGCCTAGTACTTTCCTTAGAACCCACAAACCTATCAACAAAGCAAAGATAGGAACAACCAGTCAGAAGCAGAATACATTAAGAAGTGTTAAGAATACACAAATACACAGAATACCTATGCAAGAAGAACAGTGGCATCAGTGATAAACATAATGGTATGATCTCTGATCTTGAGCCAGATAACTTGGAAACAAAGACAAACAGGGCATAGAAAGCCCTGCTAATAACGAGACTGCACACAGTGATGGAATCCCTAATGAATTATCTAAAATTCTACAAAATGATGCTGCTATGTTGGTCATAATTTGCCAGCAAATTGGAAAAGTGTAGAAAAATCAAATGAGCACCACTAAAGAATGCTCCAAAACCACAGAATAAGAGTCAGAAAAAATAGAGCGCTACACCATAGACGTAAAAACAACTAAGAACTTTAATAACAAATAAAACAAAAACAGGATAAGCGCTTTCGGCATGTGCCTTCTTCAGATCCTGCTGGCAAATGCTAAAAATCAACCTATTTAAAAGCATCCTAGAAAAGCAATTAAGCAATAATTAAAACAATTAAGCAAGCGATTCAGTTACAACCATCACATAGCCCCTTTAGATAACACAGACTCAAACAAAAATCCCATTTCCAGCAAAGACAAAAAGATAAATAAAAAACTAAGTGCATTTAAAAAGAACTTGCAGCTCAAAATGAAAATTTTGGTAAAAACAAAATGAAAAGCACATTCAATCCTCGAAAATAAATGAAAATAACCCATGTTATAAAAAACTACTCTAAACTCAGTCTCATTAACATACCAAACCCAGGAGCTACCCATTGGTGATGTAAATCTCACTGGAGCTTCAATCGTAAAGAGATGAAGCACTCTAATAGCATAACTTACTAACAGAAATTGGAAAACACAACATAACAAGTGGGTTGGGAAAGGACAGTTTATATTATATTTCCAAAAAGTGCACTTCTCAAACTATTGAACAATTGCACATGTCTTACAGGATAGCAAAAGTAATAGTTAACATCATGCAAGGTAGAATCCAGTGGTGTTAATAGAACAAGAACGGTCATGTGTACAAGATAGTTTAGGAAGAGATGGAGTCTCCAGAGATCAAATTTGTAACATCTGCTGGATAATATTGAATGCAAGGGAGTACCAACGGTATTCAGTT
Organism: Protopterus annectens; assembly: GCF_019279795.1. NCBI lineage: Eukaryota > Metazoa > Chordata > Ceratodontiformes > Protopteridae > Protopterus > Protopterus annectens. The sequence goes on from NC_056726.1 coordinate 1,540,025,029, forward strand.
ATGCTTTATTAACCATTGTAAAACATGTTATTATGTAAGCCATAACAAACACATTCTTAGCACAACATAAGTGGACTGCATGGCTCTACTTTAGAAATGCAGGGTCTTTACAGCCAGCTGATGCCCATAATCATTAAGGTGTTTCAAAAATATCCCAATTAGCATCCAAAGCAAAAAGTAAAAAGGTCATGCTAACAAACTAGTTAGCAAAACTACAAGAAAAACAACTAGCCAAGCTAGATTTTTCACTGTGTGATATCTTAAACCTCCTGTAATAGAGGCCAATGTGATATATGCAAACGATCCTTTAAGTCTACTTATACTGTGCTGATGAGGCCATAAGAAGGCCAAAACATGGATGTCGGTTTTATTGGTCTGAATGTATCCACAAAGACTTAAAAAGAATAAGTAAAAGGTCATGGACCTTCAGAAGGCATACAGATGAAACACTTTTTGTCATTAAGGGGCATTTGTATATATCCCATTGGCCTCTATTGCAGGAAGTTTAAGATATCACACAGTGAAAACTCTAGCTTGGCTAGGTCTTTCTTGTAGTTTTTACTAATTAGTCTGTGTGACCTTTTTACTTTTTGGTTTGGATATTTTGTAGACATCTTAATGGTTATGGACATCAGCTGGGTATAAAGTCTCTGTGTTTCTAAAGTATAGTTAAAGAGTCCACTTTTTTATAGATAAGGCCATGATAAGCCAAAGCATTCATGCCTGGTTTAGTATTATTAGCCTGAGCATATATACAGAGACTTAAAAATCTAGACCTTCAGATGCTATATAGTTGAAATGCTTGTTGTACTGAAAGGGTCATTTGCATATTTCCCATTAGTCTCTATTACAGGAGGTGTAAAGTTCCACACAGTGGGAACTTTAGCTTGCCTAGGCTTTTCATGTAGTTTTTACTAATCGTCTTTTCTGTGAGACCTTTTTACTATTTGGTTTGCATTTTAGTTGTGATATTTTGCAGACACCTTAATGGTTATGGACATCAGGTAGGTGTAAAACCCTGTTTTTCAAAAGTATGGTCAAGCAGTCCACTAATGCTGTGCTGATGAGGTTGAAAGAAAGCCGAGACATGAATGGGGTTTGACTTTATTGGCCTGAATGTATCTACAAAGACTTAAAAAGAAAAAGTAAAACTTTGGTGGACCTTTAGAAGCTATATAGCTGAAGCACTTGTTATCCTGAAGGGTAATTTGTTTTTGTCCCCTTACCCTCTATTACAGGAGGTTTAAAGTATCACACAGTGAAAACTCTAGCTTGGTTAAGTTTTTCTTCTAGTTTTTACTAATCGGTTTGTCTGTGTGACCTTTTTAATTTTTGGTTTTGATTGTTAACATAAACATGTCTATGAAGTAAAACTCTATGGATAAATCTTATTATAACATGTTTGCATATATCTTGTGAAGATACAGATCTCCCCAGTCATATAGAAGATATAAAGAATAAAAGTTAGAGAATTTCTGGAGGTCCGAAAAATGATGGGATTGTTTTTCTATGAGTTGATGGTAAGTCTGAATCTATTAAGCCAATGACACAGACCATAGAATCATTTTTGAAAATAGATATGTCTTTTTTTGTCATGTTTAGCAGGAAGAGATTTTAGCAATGAGAAGAAAGTATTCTGGGACAGAAGGGCTGGGATCTTAGGTAAATGAATGATAGCTGTGATTTTTGACTCATGGGGGATCATGCCAGTCTTTAAGGAGCAGTTAAAACTACCTGGAACTGGTTCAGAATTTTGGGTAAATGAATTGAATGCTGCTTTATTCAAACCATTTAGGCTAGACGAGAAACTGTAGATGCAGTTTACAGAGGTTGATTTGTAATGTAATTTCAAACGATAGCTGAAACAGACAGAGAATAATATCAAGACTGGAATAGGATATTGATAAGAGGAGGAATCCCTACTAATGACTGCAGGTAGGGGAGTAGAAAGCTGTTAGCAGGCACCGGCAGTAAACACCCAATTTCATTAAATGAAGACTGTTTCATTTGAGATGTTTATCTTAGCCACTGCTCATGTGCCACCATTGCCACCATTCACCTTCAAATACATTGTTACGTCTTTACCCACACAAATCACGTCTTGATGTATCTTATATTTTTAACCTCAATGTATCTTTCATTGACCATTGCATTATGAGTTTTCTTCCCACTTCCTTACACCTTTCCCAATTATTATAGGACCATAGAACACGACATATTATCATATCTGATTATATTTCTAATAACAATTCCACACCCTTTTCCTAGCTAATAAGCTGTAAGCATCTAGACAGACTAATTTAATTTATTGTTTTTTTTTACAGGGAGTTACAGCTTAAATAAGTTGAGTTAAAGCAATGTCATAGCAAATATACAATTAGAGTATTGCAGCTCAGAAATTAAAACCTGCTGCCATGAAAACTGACTGGAAAATGAAGCTGCAACCACTTTCTTTATTTCCAGCTATCATAATTTAAATGGAAGAAATATTTTTTCACAGAAAGAAAAACTATTTAGTGGCACAAATAATAGTATCACTAGACTGGATGTCTGAAATAATGCACGGAGGCACTTATGATGCTCAATTTGTCATAAAATAAAATAGAAATACTGGATGATATAACAGGGTCCCACTGGCATCTAGAAAAATTGTATGTGTAATAAAATATAATTTTTAGTAATGTTTAAGTATTCATTGTATTATCAGAAATCTGCATGACTCGCAAAGTAATGGTATATGTTTGACAAGACACTATGTAAAATGTATTAAATATTAGATAAAGTTTATAAATCAAAAATATATCACCACCACACCACAAGTGCCACTCCAAAAGTAAATCTATTAAAAAATCTAAGCACAAGTGTAGGAGGGCACCTATACGAAAGGCAGTCACTCTCATGGATGTAAGTCTAGTTAGTTAAATATAGTTATCCCTCTCGGACAGCACAGCTGGGTTACCAACGCTCTTCAGCTCGATGTAACTACAGCCCTACTCCTTTCCACTAGGAGGCGCAGTGGTGCAGCGGTTAATGCTGTCGCCTCACAGCAAGAGGTTCTCCGGTTCAATTCTCGGCTGGGGTGCCTTCTGTGTGGAGTTTGCATGTTCTCCCTGCATTCGCGTGGGTTTCGTCCGGGTACTCTGGTTTCCTCCCACATTCTAAAGACATGCTTCTGGAGCATTTCTCCCCAGGCCTCCGCTGAAACAGGATCTGTGGAACCTAGTCGGACTTTCCCGGTCAACAAATGTTAAATAAAAAATAAAATAAAAAAATAAATGATAAATAATGTCCATAGACCAACGATAGTTCCAATGAAAATATCCAAGCTTGTACTCACAAGGTAAATGAATAGGCAGCAGACAGCTCCTAATAATTAAAACTTTTATTACAAATAAATGGCTAGCGCTTTCACCCGTAGGCTTCCTCAGGCCAATAACATTTAAGCAAACACTTGATCTTTATATACACATTATTTCCCCCTTCCTCTGATGTCATATCCTATATAAATTATCCCACATAAATATATGCAATAAATACTATACTTTCTATTAAATACTTATAAATAAAAACACAATTACAAATATTTACTACATCAGATATATAGAATTAAAAACAATAAAATCATACATTTCATTTCCATTTATGCAATTTAATTTATATATGTATATAACTATATAAGTGCAAGTGCTTATTATATGCTAGTCATTTCATATACCCCAATTCCATATAATAACATATATACACACAAGATTATTAAACCTACAACATAGGGCAATATCCACATTGTAGTATTATATTCATCATATTATGTTTGTTTTATAACTTCCTCGCTCTCAACACTGGTTTAATCGGAACCCTATCATTTAACCCTGGTGTACGATCCGCTCTAAGTCTAATGATCCACTTCATCTCATTTTGTTCTGTTTTATTAGATATATCCCCACGTCTAATGGTAGCTTGATTAACCTGGATAACCTGGAATCTAAAAACATGTTCCTTGGATGTTTCTTGTACATGTTTGGACAATGCATTATTACAGGATTCTATCCTTATATTATACAAATGTTCTCTTTTCCGGTCCCTTAACCTACGATCTGTCTTACCCACGTAAAATGCGGTGCAGCATGTACATGTGGCAAGATAGACCACATGGGTGGTATTACACGTAGCTTGTGCTTGAAACGTATAACTACGCTGTGTGATGGGATGTATAAATATTTCTGTTTCATTAATATATGAACAATACCTACATTTATGGCACGGTTTCGTTGTACCATTCTTTATATGTTGGCTAACTCCTTCTACCCTATCTGAGCCACATAGCATCCTATATAGATTAAGTTTATTTTTGTACAAAAATTTAGGATAGCTGCCTGCTATTTCAGAAATCCTGGGGTCTGTCATTAATATATCCCAATGCTTCCTATATATATATCTTTGATATTTTTCACATCATGTGTATAATATATAGATACTTTAATGTCATTCGACATCTGTTTTTCATTCATGGGATTCATAACTTCAATATTTCCTGTTCTATCTGCAAAATATGGGTATGCCCTATCTTTTCTCATAATATCCATTTCCATTAAACCTGCATCTACTTTATATGACCGATCCAAGAATTTCTGTTTTAATTTATTTATTTCATCCCTGTACCCAGAACTGTTTGAATTCAGGCGTGAAACTCTCATTGCTTGACCTTTAACTATATTGTTAAATATATATTCCGGGTGCATACTGCTTCTATGCAAAAATGTATTTCTATAACAATTTTTTCTATAGACACCAGTATTAAGGAGCCCATTTGGTAACCTTTCAACATATACATCTAAGTAAGGTATGCTTTCTCTTGATTTTGCCATCGTAAACTTTAAGTAATGTGTAACTGAATTCACTTTTCCTAAGAAATCAGAAAGCTCCAATTCTCCTGCTTTCCAAATGAGGAAAAGGTCATCCACAAAACGTGTATAGAACTGGACCTTCTCCTTGAATTCTATCATCTCAAACAGACACCTATCTTCCCAATCTGCCATTACCAAGTTGGCGTAGCTATTGGCACAAGAAGTGCCCATAGCTATGCCATCCTGCTGAATATATACTTGGCCATTAAATGTAAATACATTATTGGTCAAGACTATTTCCATTAAGTCACAAATAACTTCAATACGGTCTTTTGTATATGTCTCATCTCTCTCTAGACATCTATGAATACATGCTATTCCCTCTTTATTAGGTATCATTGTAAAGAAGGATTGGACATCCAACGTTACCAAGCAGTCTCTCTCTCACTTTCATAGGTCTTTGAAGTTTCATCATATAGCATTATCAAAAACTGTTTTGTATCTCTCAATATGTGAGTGTATTTATTCACAATGGGTCTCAACAGGGACTCTAGATACAATGATATGGGTTCTGTCATCCACCCCCTGCCAGGCAACTATTGGTCTCATAGGTGGATCTGTGTGATGTTTATGAATTTTGGGCACTCCTTGTATACATGGTATGGTTGGATTTTTAACAAGGAAATATTTATATAGTTCCTCATTAATTTTACCTTGGTTAGAAAGTTCTTCACGTTTTATCATAACTCTTTCTATTACCTCATCCACCTTATTTGTATTGATCTTTTTATAAAATTGCTCATTATTCAACATGTTACACATACTTATTACATATTTATCCATATCCATTACTACTATGGGTCCACCCTTATCAGTTGGTCTAATCATAATACTAGAATCATCCCTTAATGTTCTAAGAGCTTCTCTCTGTTTAGGTCTTAAATTTCCATACCACTTCTTATTCTTATTTATTCTCTCATATTCATGCAACTCTTGTTCGGTCAGTTTAGAAAATGCATCAATCAATGGATGTAAGATGGGAATATATGTACTTGGCTTTCTAAAGTAATGCCTTTCTGTTGTATTTTGTCCAAATTCTAACTTTAATTGTAAATTACGTGTAAATAGTTTTAAGTCTATTACACTTTCAGTAATATCACTCTTATAAGAGGGAATAAATGTAAGTCCTTTCTCCAATACATAGCATTCATCTCTAGATAGCTGTCTTCTTGAAATATTCCATATTAGGGATTTTTGGTCCCTTGCCACATCTTCTTTAATGTTGGGCCTGCATAGTCCGAGTCTGCTACTCTCTTCCTCTGCCATCCCTTGCTTGTGGACCGGTCCCTCCCCCCTCCACCCATCCACAATAGGGAAAGGAGCCTTATAGTTAAAGTTGCGAGAAGTATTATGTATATTATTACTATCCTTCCTTCTAGTAGTAATCTCAGGGGTATCTTCACCCAGCACTTCTATTTGTACATGTGTATCATTCTCTGTTACTATTTCTCCATCCCTGGAGTTACTTTGTATAGTACTCGATGGTAACAAACACATTTCATTTCCATTATCATTGTGTATCATCGCTGTCGTGACCACTACTCTCCTATTATTACTTAACTGCTCTCTCTCCATATTCTTATCAGTTAAATCATGACATCGAACATTACATTCAGATACATCAGTAATTACATTTTCAGACACATTATTGAATTTGTTAACTTTCACAGTCTCTTTTCCATTTTTCTCGGCATAATCTGCCCTAGGCCAGGTGAAGACATGGCCCTTTTTAAAGTCTTCAGTGTCCCTCCTAATTTTATTTTGCTTCTGTTCCAGGAGTTTCTTCTCGTATATATAAACATTGTCCAACAACTTTTCAATCAAACTATCTAAAACGTGATTAGGGTACACTTTATATAGATGTAACTGCTGTTTCTGTATACGCTCCCTTAACGTTATTTCTTTTGGAAGAAATAAACATTTAAAAGTTCCATGTATCTAATACTTGTTTCCAAGTTAATCTGTTGCCACATATATAATAAATCTAAGTACACAGTACCTGTAGTTGGCATCTTCAATACGCGCAAGCCTCTTGGAATTATTTTCCGACTTATACAAACTTCGAAATGTTGTCGCTGAAGTTGGAGCTTCTTTAATTTTATAAAGTCTGATTCCATTTAATTCAGTAACGTAGATAGTCCTTGATAATCCATTTCGACCGCACCATCTCCCGCAGACTCTATAGTGACGTCGTACGTTAACAGGTGATTGACTTCCCCAGTCACGGCATCCTCGAATCTGGTCTTACTGTTGCGTTGCACTTCTGGTTTGCACGGTAGTTCAATTGGTGTATTAAATGATTCTGCCATTATCACAGTGTGGTAGAAAATAGCCAAGAAGTAACTAAATCAAAAATATATCACCACCACACCGCAAGTGCCACTCCAAAAGTAAATCTATTAAAAAATCTAAGCACAAGTGTAGGAGGGCACCAGTACGAAAGGCAGTCACTCTCGTGGATGTAAGTCTAGTTAGTTAAATATAGATCTGAAGTAGGAGATTCATTTGTCTGCAACCTGTGGATTATGGATCTGATATCGGATCCGAACCGGCATGATTATCCAGCTATGGATCCGAGCTCTTAGCTCCTCCCCTCACCCATAATGCCCTGCTCTCCCTACATGACCTCAGATCTAGTTTGCCGCGCTGGTAACCAGGTCGTGGATCTTGAGCTCTTCAGCTAAGTGCTATTTATACATTAAGAAAGCATTATTTTCTTAAATTGTTGTCAGTTTTGAGTGATTGTGTTAGGTTCCCTATTACTTTGTGATAGTTTCAGTTTAAAATTTTAATTTCTTAAACTTTAAGTTTATACCCTCCCCTCGCTGGTCGGAGTTTCTGTGTGTGTTTCTGTTTGGGGCCTTGTGTGTGTGCTTGTGTAGCACTAATTTTTGTCTTTACTTTTTTTGTAAAAAAAAAAAAAAAAAAAAAAGACTTTAGTATGTCAGAAGCCCCTAAGGCAATATTTTGGCCATAAGCTTTCCCCTGCTGATGGCCACACTATGCCTGGGGTTGAACACCTCACTTCTGGATGTTCCATTTGTGCAGGGTTCAACCCCAGGGCATTGAAGGAGCGGAGGTCGAAGCTGGTTCTGGCGGGACTTCTACCCCCGGACTCAGCTTCGGCTCCTGCTCCTGTGGTGGGTACCATGGCCTCGGTTCCCTCCTCGCCTGCTCCCCCTCCTCCACCTGGGACTCACCCTCCCGCTGCTAGGTTGGAGGAGAGAGAGGCAAGAAAAAAGGACTGGAGAGAAGCATCCGGGCCGAGACCTCCGTCTCGGCCCCGCCAGCTAAGCGGGCTTCTCCTCCGGCCTCTTTGGCTGCTGGCCCCCCCCCCTCGGCTCCGTTCTCCGGTATGTTTTTCACCGGGGCTTGAGGAGGAGGAGACCCGATCTCCGTCGAGGCTATCGAGGAGGCATTCAAGGCCTACCTCGGTAGCCTCTTCGAGATCAACGTATAGCCTTTCCGACGCCGAACTGGACCAGATGATGAGAAGGTTCATCCAGGCCCAGATGCAGATGGGAGTGCTCTTGCCTGACCCCATTTTTCAAGCCTATAGCTCCTTCTCCGACCCGCTACCCGGGTTGGGCGTTGAGCCGGGCAGCCGGAGCCGGGGTGGGACGGCGCCGATAGTACTAGGTACTTCGGATCCGACACTGCCCTCGAGTGTTTCGGATCTGACCTCTCAGAGCCTGGCTCCGAGCTTCGGATCCGGGGGGCTCAGTGTGCCTTTGGTGCCGTCTGTGTCGGAGCACACTGGTCCCTCGGATCCGAGTGTCTCGGGGCCGGCTCCGATCCACTCTTCAGGTCCGGGAGCCGATCCTTTGGTCGAAGCTGGGTCCCCCTCGGCTTTTGATGTAGTGGAGAGGGCTCTGTTGAGGGCTTCCGGACCCCCGGCACTTGCTTCGGCTCTGTCCCGCTCTCCATCTGCACTGGGTCAGGCTTCCACCATCCGGCCACTGGGACAGCCCGCTTCAGTGCCCCAAGCTGTTCCTTTGGAACAAGACACTGCTGGCTCCTCGGACAGCCCCGAGGAAGCTCCTAGCATACGTAAAAGGAGGCACATAGACTCCCCCGAGTCTTTAACTGAAGACACGGATTTGGAGGAAGGGGAAGGCTCCCCAAGATCACCCCCCAAGGATGTCTCTTTTGGAGACATCATGGAAATGCTTCGCATAAGGGGTGGGTGGTCTGCCCCCAAGTCTTCCTCGGACGAGTCCGTGTTCTTGGAGGCATTGGCCCTTCTACCTCTTGGGTGTCCCCTCCTGCCGACCCCCTGGTGGACCTTATTACCACCAGGGCGTGGAAGGAACCGGACACCGTGGAGCCAATCCTCAAAAGGCCAGACAGAATCCTTAGCCCCCCTGCAGACCATGCCCATTGGAGTAAGGGGCCTCCAGTAGATGCCATGTTGACGGAAGAAGCCACCAAGAAGGAACTCGCACAGGAGAGTCCTTCAGTCCATCCTCCGAGCAAGGAGTCTCGGATGATGGACCGCTTGGGGAAGCGAATGTTTAGTTCGGCGACCTTCTCAGTGAGGGCGCTCAACTACTTGGCACATGTTACCAGGATGCAGCGCGATCTGATTAAGGAATACGCTGCATCCCCCCCAGAGTCCATGTCGGTGGAGGACAAACTTTTGCACTCCACCCGTATGGCCGCTCTCCGATCCGTGACAAATACGTCTATGCGATTGCTGTCCCATGCTACTGAGGGAGCTGCTAGAGCCGCAGGAGTAGGCCTAGTCACTAGATGCCAGGCCTGGCTCCGTCATTGCGATTTCACGGAGCCCTTCAAGGCGTCCTTCACGAATGCCCCATTTGATGGTTCTGCCCTTTTTGGCAAAACGGTTCGCGACACCTTGACCCAGAGCGAGAAGGACGGGAAGACGCTGTCTGCCATTGGAATCCGTTTCTCTGTGCCCCAGAGGTCCTACTCTAGGAACCAAAAGGGCCAGAAGAAGATGTGGTTCCGGAAGTCGCAGCAATCCCAACCCGCTCCGGACAACCAGTCCTTCCGTGGCAGAGGAGGACAGGGAGGACGTTGCCCCAGGGGCAGAGGGGCTCCCAGGAATTTCGGGTCCAGAGAACCTTTCTCTGAACGGCCCGTGCAGCAGCCCTGAGGGGTTGCCCGACTGCTCCACTCTGGAGGCAGTCGGGGACGTTCGAGCACCTAGCGGCATGGGAGTCCATAACATCAGACCGCTGGGTCCTCCGCATTATATCCAGAGGATACAAGATCCCCTTTCATCTCATTCCAAAATTAAGATCCCTCCCTGACGTTCCACCCAGTCAGTGGGAGGCCGCTTCTGCAGAAATTGGCCATCTGCTGGGGAAAAGAGCCATCCAGCCCGTCCCCCCAGACCAGATCAGATCAGGGTTCTACTCCAGGTTCTTTTTAGTGCCAAAAAAGACAGGGGACCTAAGACCTATTTTAGACCTGTCCTTGTTAAACCTGGCTGTTCCCAAAGAGAAGTTCTGGATGGTCACCTTGCAATCCATCCTCCCCCTTCTGGGAGAGAATCACTGGATGTGCTCTATAGACCTCAAGGATGCGTACTACCACATACTAATGGACAGACGTTCCAGGAGGTTTCTTCGCTTCCGGCTGGGAGCCAGTCACTACCAGTTCAGGGTCCTTCCCTTTTGTCTTACCACAGCCCCCAGGGTGTTCACCAAAGTATTAGCAGTAGTTGCGGCCCACCTGAGGCTTCAGGGGGTGCAGATCTTTCCGTACCTGGACGACTGGCTTCTTACCGCCCCAACAAGGCATCTACTATCATTGGCGCAAGACTGCTTTCTTCATCTAGCTCCCCACCTGGGCATCACGATAAATGTAGCAAAATCCAATCTGGCCCCTTCTCAGTTGATAGATTTTATAGGTACCAGATTAGACACGAGGGAGTTAAGAGCCTTCTTCACAACCGACAGAGTTCAGAATCTGAGACTCCAGGTGCAGGCCATCCTCCACTCCAGCTCTGTTCCGGCGGAATTGGTCCTGAGGGCTCTAGGGTCTATGGTGGCAGCAATATCTCTTCTTCCACTCACCAGATTCAACATGAGGGTCCTTCAGTGGACACTTCAAGTTCAGTGGTCTTACCTTGCTCTACCTATGCATCATCCCATTGCGATCAGCAAGGCTTGAAAGTGGCGGTCCCTCTTGTGGTGGCTCCATTCACAGGATCTCCACAGAGGCCGCCCCTTTTGTGCTTCTCCCCCTCTTGCCACGGTGACCACGGACGCCTCCCGCCTTGGGTGGGGGGGGGCATTTTGCAGGCAGGACAGTCCAAGGCACGTGGAGCGACTCAGAGACCTCCCTGCATATCAGTGTTCTAGAGATGAGAGCAGTGCTCTTGACGGCACTTCAGGCCTTTCTTCCCTGGGAACAATATTCAGTCAGACAACATGTCGGTAGTCTGGTACATCAACAAACAGGGGAACCAGGTCTTATCCCTTATGTAGCCATGAGAGTGTGGGAATGGGCGATCTCCACCAACCACTTTCTCATCGCAATGCATATTCTGGGTCGGTCCAACATCCTTGCGGACAAGCTCAGTCGCACCATTCTCTGTGGTCTCTCAATGCTCAAGTAGCGAAATGTATCTTGTGGGGAGCTCCTTGTTGCGATCTTTTCGTCTCCCTCAAACACCAAGTGCAACAATTTTTTCGCTCTAATCCTCCTCCAGGGATTTCGAGACTGGTGCATGCTTGGCCTCCCGGTCTTCTTTATGCTTACCCCCTTTTGCCTCTGATGCTCCAAGTTCTTCAGAAAGCCTCTCGGTTGGGGTGCAGAATGATCCGCATTGCCCCATTCTGGCCTCGACAGATCTGGTTCCCTTACCTAAGGTCTCACTCGGTGAATCCACCTTGGATTCTAGATCCCATTCTGGATCTGATATCGCACCCATCGAACCTACCAACTCCGAATCTGGACAACCTGAAGCTGACTGCTTGGCTGCTCCAGTTCCACTGACTCCTGGTATCTAAGGCCATCCTGGTGGCGGCTCATAAACCATCTACCAGGAAAGTTTACCACAGTAAATGGAAACGATTCTCCATTTGGGCAGAGCGGCAAGGTCTAGATCCCTTTACCTTCCTCTAGTGCTAGACTTCCTAACCACTGTTTTAATGATGGTGCCAGTAGTTCCACGGTCAAAGTGCAACGCCATTTCTCATTATCATGTTGGTCTTGACTCTGGACCTCTTATGTCTGCCAAATTGTGTAAAATCTTCCTAAAAGGCACCTTTCTCCTTAGACCCCCTATTAAGCAAGCGGTTCCTCCATGGGATCTTTCTTTGGTTCTTCAGGCCTTGACCGCCCCTTTGAACCTCGGCTACAGTAGATCTTAAATTTTTATCCCTCAAGACTGCTTTTTAGTAGCCATCACTTAAAGAGTTTCGAGCTTCAAGCTTTATCCATGAAGCGTCCTTACTTGATCTTCCATCCAGACCGTATACCTCAGGACCAATCTCTCCTTTCTTCCTAAGGTAGCTTCAGAAGCAAACATTAATCAGTCCATTAACCTCCCTGTTTTCTTTCCTAAATATCAAAACAAGGTGAATACAAGCTGCATTCCTTGGATGTTCACAGGCAGCTTTTTTATCTTAACAGGACAGCTGGCCATAGGCAATCCGACCAGTTGTTCATTTCAATTCAATCTGGGTAAGCCAATTTACAAAGTCTCCTTGTCACGCTGGATTTGTGTATCCTTTTAGCTTATCAGGCTTCTGGGAGGGGAGTCCATGCCCATTCGACCGGTCAGTTTCTACCTCAGCGGCCTTTAAGGCTAGGATTCCTCTGGATGACATTTGTTCAGCAGCCACTTGGGCTTCATCTCATACCTTTATTTCTCATTACAAGCTGGATATCACATCTAGAGGTAGAGCATCCTTTGGCTCCGGTGCTCGAATATCCTTCCATGAAGATTCAGGTAGTTGGGGACTCTTTCCCACAGGTTGCAGACAAATGAATCTCCTACTTCAGATTTAGAAGTTATGTACTTACCATAACGTTCCATCTGAGTAGGTGGATTCATTTGTCTGCCTCCTATCCCCTGGCCTTGTCAGTTTCCTGCATATTACGTGTTACCCTTTCCAGGGTATTTTGATTCAGGGCAAACTCGATCTGAGGTCAAGTAGGGAGAGCAGGGCATTATGGGTGAGGGAGGGCTCGGATCCATAGCTGGATAATCATGCGGTTCGATGATCCATAACCCACAGGTTGCAGACAAATGAATCCACCTACTCAGATGGAACGTTATGGTAAGTACATAACTTCTAATTATCCCTCTCGGACAGCACAGCTGGGTTACCAACGCTCTTCAGCTCGATGTAACTACAGCCCTACTCCTTTCCACTCATAAATGATAAGTAATGTCCATAGACCAACGATAGTTCCAATGAAAATATCCAAGCTTGTACTCACAAGGTAAATGAATAGGCAGCAGACAGCTACAATTACAGTATTGCAGCTCAGACATTAAAACCTGCTGCCATGAAAACTGACTGGAAAATGAAGCTGCAACCACTTTCTTTATTTCCAGCTATCATAATTTAAATGGAAGAAATATTTTTTCACAGAAAGAAAAACTATTTAGTGGCACAAATAATAGTATCACTAGACTGGATGTCTGAAATAATGCATGGAGGCACTTATGATGCTCAATTTGTCATAAAATAAAATAGAAATAATGGATGATATAACAGGGTCCCACTGGCATCTAGAAAAATTGTATGTGTAATAAAATATAATTTTTAGTAATGTTTAAGTATTCTTTGTATTATCAGAAATCTGCATGACTCTCAAAGTAATGGTATATGTTTGACAAGACACTATGTAAAATGTATTAAATATTAGATAAAGTTTACCTGACCCCCTCCCTCACCCAAAAACTTACTACATTATTTCTTTTCAGATAACATGCGTAAATGTTCAACTAAGACTTTATATCTCATTCACCTATCATTGGTGGCTTTAGGTGAAACACCTTCCAAAAGAAATCATATCATTTAGAGACAGAGTATCTATTGCAGGATGCCTCTTAAAATACCCTCCAGATAAAGCGGTAACAATAACTATCTTCCAGGCGTTATAGTAAAACAAAATGAAGACACCAGCATCACAGACATGCAATATTATTGGTAAATGGAGCTATTTCTGTATCTACATTTTATGTAGAAAAATCCCCAAATTAATTTTGCTTTGCACTTTCCATTTTTCCAATCAGATACAAAAGAAACCTCAAAAATGTAAACATAGCTATCATTTTCCTGTTGCCAGTGGCCATATTACAAAATACACTGCAAATAAGTGCACACCATGGCAATACCCAGATTTGCTCTGAGCTACTGCACAATGGTACCTTCTATACCGAGCCAATAGATGTTGCCAATATACTGGCCAACAGATTCAGTGCCAACTTTACCCCCCAAAGGACCAATCACAATACCAGTAGATTGCCAGGTACCCAGTATTACTGCTGCACAGGTTAAAACAGCACTGTCCAAGGCCAAGAATACAGCTTCTATGGGACCTGACACTATCCCTGACTGTATTGTACATGAACTACAGAGTGAACTGGCACATCACCTGTGTGCCCTGTTCACTCACAGCCTCACCTCAGGCTTTCTCCCTACCAAATGGTGCACTGCCACAGTCATCCCTCTCCACAAAGGAGGAGCGACTACAGACCCTGGGAACTATCGCCCCATTAACCTGACTAGTCTGATATGCAAAGCTATGGAACGCATCATCATGGATCTAATAAACAAGAACATAGGGAATCTACAAACTCTGGATCCCACACAGTTTGGTTTTGTGAAAGAAGATCATTCCTGCTTAACCTGGTCAACTTATCTGAGACAGTCACCAGAGCTGTGGATGAAGGCAAGGTGGTTCATATAGCCTACCTTGATCTGGCCAAGGCCTTTGATACAATTCCCTACTCAGGATTCATAGAAAAACTCACTAAGCTAGACATCAACCCCTATATCACTAGGTGGGTTGCAACTGGCTCACAGATAGAACCCACAGTGTGAAAGTAACTGACTCCAAGTCAGAATACCGACTAGTCACAAATAGAGTCCCACAGGGTTCGGTCCTGGGTCCTCTCCTGTTCGGTGTCTACTTCTCTGAAGGCCAGGCCAACAAGAAGGGACTCTGACTGGCAAAGTTCGCAGACGATTGCAAGTTTGGAGCTATTATTAACTCCCCAAGTAATGTTGACATCCTACAGAATGGCATCACTGAGACCAACGACTGAAGTCAGAACTATGGCCTTAAGCTCAATACCAAAAAATGTGTCATCATCGCCGTTGGAAAAAACCTGGTTCCCACGAATTACCACATTGATGGTAGTCCACTGAACACAGAATGTGTTATAAGAGATCTGGAACACAGGTTGACAGCAACCTCTCTTTTGATCACCACATTGCCACTGTGGTCAGAAAGTCCTTCTATGTGGCACATCTCAATACTAAGGGTTTGCATCCAGGAAGAAAGAGGTCACTGTCCCCCTCTACTCTTCCCTCATTAGGCCAATCATCAAGTACAATGCCCCATTTGGCATGTACCTCACTAGACACCAGCAACAACTGGAGAGCCTGCAAAAATATCTCACAAAGAGGATCCTAGGCCTTAAACACTTGTCCTATATGGACAGACTCAAAAAACTTCAAGTATCCTCTGTCTCATATCACCTACTTAGAGGCAATCTCTGCTTGACTTACAAAGCCATGTCTGACCCAGCTCTGTTAGAAATGCTTCATCTAAAGAAATCTCAATCCTTCCACACCACATGCTCCAGAGACCTCAATGTCATTATCACGATCAACAGAACATGCTGGAGGGACAGGTTCATAACCTAGAGACTGCTGATGCTTGGGAATAGACTTCCCATACATGTCAAGCAGAGCACCTCACTGGCCCTCTTCAAGAAAAATATTGATGACTGAAAGGGAAATAGAAGTTCACCCCAGGGATCACTCCAGTGGCTCTACTCGACAGAGGCACTGGGAACTAAGGTCAGGTGGCACAATGCCAGGGTAATTTTATGGCTAGGCTTGTAAAGGCCCCAGGGCCATCAGTGTAGTACACACCTATGAACCTATATGAATTATGATAAAATCACTGCCTTCTGCAGAAGAATATAAAAATGTCAGTTTTTGATGGGTTCAGTATGTTGCCTCAAGTATCTTATAAAAATAAGCCCAGGAAGCACATTTTCTTATTTCTAGGTTTAAAAAGTGCTCTAAGTCACCATGAACTTCAGTCTTAGTAAATAAAATATCTTTAGAAGAGATGTAGGTAATTGTTCACAAGACAAGATAAGTGAAGAGAGACACAAGACAAAGCAATATCCCACAGTAATTTACATTAATACACTGTTAATTATTCTATTTCATATTCCTGTCACTTAGAGATCCCACAGTATCCTGCATTATAATGCTGCTCATGCATAAATCTATGCAGAAGAAACAAAACCAGTAATTTAATTAACATTAAATGCTAAATTCCACAATTTACCAAACAAAAGCCTGTCCACCTACCCTGGAGAACATGAAACAAATTATCTGAGGAAGAATTCATGCTGGAAAAAAGTAAATTCTTTATTTTACCTAATTATTAAGACTGCATAAATAATTTTGTCAGCTATAGTATGAAGTATATAGTGAAGACAGCAAACTACTTGCAGGGCTTCCTTGTTTCATAACCTTTGAATTGCTACTTAATAAACCAAAATCAATTAATAAGATAGAAACAGGCAAACTCTACATAATTAAACTCTGCGAAAGTCCATGTACCAGCCAGATAATTTATAGCAATGTATGATAAACTGCATCATATGGTTTGGAGATCTCAATGGCAGCCAACTAGTTATCATAATGCTTTTACCCAATCTGGGAGAAAATTATTTTGAGAGAAAAAAAATATTTTCCTTAATGTCTTTGCCTATTACAGCAATTACTTTATTTCTATTTGTAAAACAGACTAGGTAGTATAGCTACTACTTAATAATAAAATAAACACCCAATTTCAGCAACATTAAAGGTACTTAATTTGAAAATTATGTTTTATCACCTTTAATCACCCAGTTAAAAAAGAGGAAAATGCCTACTTCAAAGAAAATTATTAATCATGTTTAATAACAAATGTAATTGGCCATTTGAAAAAAGTCTGTAATACCCACAGGGCATCTGCTGCTTGTATGGAATTGTTCCTAATAGTAAACCCCTATGTATCTTCTTTTATTTATAGATATGAAAGAAAAAAGCAACAAAGAAGCTACTTCTGAAGTCAAAGTATCCCATTGCACCCCTTAAACATGCATATGCATAGGGAAGGAATAATGGACCCTTGCAGTGACATGAGTGCCCACATCAGAATACGATGGCCTCAGTGGTCTTTTCTACCCTCTGGTGCTGGAGGACTTTTCAGTAGCAGAGGAATTAACTGGCAGAAGGCCAATATGTGGAAGCTAGATGGGGTGGCAAGCAGGAAGAAAAAAGTATATAGAAAAAAAGTCACATTCCATAAATAAGTCCTAAAGACACTAAAAGTGTCCTAAAAGTAAGGAACTACAGAGAAAAAATTGTGAATTGGATGAAAAATTCCTAGCTATTAAATAGTTTCACTGGCCACAGTTGATGTTTGTGTGTGTGTGTGTGTGTGTGTGTGTGTGTGTGTGTGTATGTATGTATAAATATATATATATATATATATATATATATATATATATATATATATATATATATATATATATATATATATATATATTAACCATCCAGGCATGTCCAAAGCACAGTTTCAGGTATACTCTCCAGTCCAGCTGGTGAATCTGGGAATCTTGAGGCAATGTTACAATTGCCTTATGTACACAGACAACCCTCTCCTCCTTCCAACAAAGTCAAATATATGTGAGAGATGCAACTGTACAGCCAAACTGGAGGCCGAGCTCTCTCAACCCAAGACTGGCACAGTCAGTCAGGAGGAGAAGGAAACCACTCGCACCACACAACCAGTCTCACATAGACCAATCACACCAGCAAACAAGACACATAAACTCACAAAAACATACTTGGAGGCTCTAAATAAAAATCTGCCAAAGCAACAGAGACCTCCAAAGCAGACATCCAAGCAACCACTACCCCACAACAACTTTCATGTATCACATACATCACAAAGTCAGTGTGCCACACAGTCACAGACCCTAAGGCTAAATAACACACCTAATACACTAGTAATTGGAGACTCTATTGTCAGGCACACTGACGTCCCACTCACCAGACTGAACAAGGAGAAGGTCACTGTAGCTGCCTGTCTGGTGCCAGGATCCGCCACATAACACAAGCACTCAGGTCACTCCACAGCAGGTACAAATATGACTCTGTCATTGTCCATGTTGGTGTGAATGACCTGAGATGTATCTCCCTGGACTACATGAAAAGAGACATAGAGGAGCTCTCTGATTATATAGCCCAGGCTGGTATGACCCTGACCCTGAGTAGCATCTTGCCCTCAACAAGAATTATGCCACAGTATAAAGACAAAATGATCAATTTTAACAACTGGCTAAGCTATTGGTGTCATTCAAAGGGGATCCAGTGTCTGTCAGCCTGGGATGACATGCTCGACAAACCACGTTGCTTCACCAGGGACGGCTTGCACCTGTCTCCTATAGGCTTTCAAATACTAGCTAAGGCTCTTGCCACCCCCATAGTGCCTTTTTTAGGCAAGGCTCAAAAGACAAACCCATCTCCATAGACAATACCAGAAACAAAAAATTAAGGGTAATGCTACTCAACGCCAGAAGTCTAAACCTCACGATGCACACACTCAAGGCACTCCTCAGTATTGAGAAAATCGATATCTGTGCAGTAACAGAAACTTGGTTCAAGGCCCCAGAGAGCACCCCAGCACTACCAGGATTCAACTCATACCATTCCTTCTGGCCCCAGAACTCGGACCGAAATACTAAAGGCAGGGGAGTATCCATTTTCATCAAGGATACACACACCTCCAGGTTAGTGGCACTGCACGAGGCAGCGGAAACCATCCATGTGAAACTAACGGTAGGTAAAACTGCTTTTCAGTTTGTTGCCTGCTGCAGATCACCCACCTTGTCTCAGAACCCCCACTTGGCATTCCTGAGAACATTGGAAAATATGAAGGTCTCACCAAACACCATGATATTGGGAGATTTCAACTACCCAAACATTGACTGGGAAAACTACTCAAGTCCCAACTCTTTCACCCAACGGATCCTGGAGTTTATAAACTCAAATGCCATGGAACAACTGGTCACCCCTCCCACAAGAGGGGACAACATACTGGACTTGGTCATCAACAACATGGGGACTCAATGTTCCACACCAGAGGTAAACCCCTCCTTGGTAAGATCAGACCATAAACTAATCACAATGGACATCCACATCCCAACCCCAACCCCAGCCAAGGAAACCACTGTGAAAAATTTCTCAAAAGCAAACTTCACACTTCTCAAGACTGAGGTGGAAAGTTTCAAAGCCCCCGGGCTAATGGAAAATGCTACCCAAACCGCAGAATCCTTTACAAATGCACTCTATGAGCACCTACAGGAATGCATGGATTGTGCCATCCCAAGTAAAACCAAGACTCACTCCTCCAAAAACAGGAGACCAGTCTGTTGGACCCCATCCATAAATAAGCTATACAACAGAAGGAGGAAACTATTACATGATAAGGCAAAATCCCAAAAAGAGAAGGCATCCCTGATCAGTACTAGCAAGAAACTTCAATCCCTCATAAAATCATCAAAGGCTAGCTTTGAAAGAAAAATCGCCAAAGACTCTAAAGATAATCACAAGGCGTTCTTTAGCTATGTCAAGAATCTGGGTGGCAACTCTCAGATCTGCTCTGAGCTGGTGCAAAATGGCACAAAATACACTGAACCCACTGACATTGCCAACATCCTGGTGGACAGGTTCAGTGCAAATTTTACCCCCCCTCCCCCCAAAAGGGCCAGTGTCTATCCCAGAAGAATGCAGTCCCCCAGACATCACAGACACACAGGTGAAAGCAGCCCTCTCCAAAGTAAAAAACATGACATCAATGGGACCGGATGGTATCCCAGGCTGTGTCTAACATGAGCTCCAAAATGAACTAAACCCTCACATAAATTCACTGTTCCAACTCAGCCTTACCACAGGTTATGTACCCAAAGAATGGCATACAGCAACAGTGATCCCACTCCACAAAGGTGGCACCACAATGGATCCCGGGAACTATCGTCCTATAAGCTTGACTAGCCCGGTCTGGAGGGCTATGGAGCGCATCATCATGGATCTCATAATCAAAGACATTGGGAACCTCCAAACACTGGACCCTACCCAATTCAGCTTTGTTAAAGGCAGATCTTGCCTCTTAAACCTAGTTGGCTTCTTCAAAATACTAACCAAAGCCATAGATGAGGGAAAGGTAGTCCACACAGCCTACATGGACCTCGCAAAGGCCTTCGACACCATACCCCACTTTGGCATCATAAATAAGCTTACCAGCTTAAATATTAACTCATATGTCACAAGATGGGTTGCAAACTGTCTTAGGGATAGAACTCACATGGTCAGAGTTGCGGGTGCCATGTCTGACTCTAAACCAGTTACAAGTGGCGTCCCACAGGGCTCAGTCCTGGGACCCCTCTTGTTCGGTATATACTTCTCTGAGGTACAGGCAAACATGGGAGGACTGTGGCTTACCAAGTTCGCAGATGATTGCAAACTGGGAGCCATAATCGACTCACCAACTGACACAAGCATCCTCCAGAAGGGCCTTACAGATACCGATACCTGGTGTCAGAACCATGGCCTCAAGCTAAATGCCAAAAAATGCATAGTCATCCCCTTTGGGAAAAACAAAGTGCCCACAAACTACCATATAGGAGGTAATCCATTAAGTACGGAAGAAGTAATTAGGGATCTATGGACCCAAGTAGATAGTAACCTCTCCTTTGACAATCATATTGCCAAAGTGGTTAGAAAAACCTTCTATATAGCTCACCTAATCACAAAAGGGTTCACATCTAGATCAAGAGAGGTCATTGTGCCCCTATACTCATCGCTCATCAGCCCCATAATTGAGTACAATGCCCCATTTGGGATGTACCTTACCCGACACCTGCAACAGCTGTAGAGACCTCAAAAATACCTCACCAAGAGGATTGTGGCCCTATGCAGCTCGACTAAAGAAACTCCATCTCTACTCAGTTGCTTACCGCCTAATCAGAGGCGATCTCTGCCTGATGTACATGGCCATGTCTAACCCGGAATTGTTGGACATGCTTCACCTCAAGAAAACCAGATCCATTAGAGCTACACATTCCAGGGATTTAAACCTTAGCACAACAATAAATAGAACATCCTGGAGGGATAGATTCATATCCCAAAGGCTTCCCTTGTTCTTGTAAAGAATCCCAGTCCATGTTAGGCAGAGCCCCTCGCTGACCCTCTTCAAGAAAAATCTTGATGAGTGGATGGGAAATCGTAAATTTACTCCTGGGATAACTTTTATGGCCCTGCTAGACAGAAGTACAGGCAAACATAGGAGGACTATGGCTGACAAAGTTTGCAGATGACTCATAGTGGAAAGTACATCGGACACAGATATCCTTCAGAGGGGTCTCACGGAAACTGATAGCTGGTGCCAGAGCCATGGCCTGAAGTTAAATGCCAAAAAATGTATAGTCATAAAAACAAGGTAACCCCAAGCTACCATATAGGTGGCAATCCACTAAGCACAGAAGAGGTTATCAGGGACCTGGTGACCCAGGTTGACAGTGGCCTTTCTTTTGACACTCACATTGCTAAATTGGTTAGAAAGACCTTCTACATTGCCCACCTGATCATGAAGTGATTCACATCCAGATCAAGTGAGGTCATTGTTCCCCTGTACTCTTCACTTATCAGACCAATGATCGAGTACAATGCCCCATTCGGGATGTATCTCACCTGACACTTGCAGCAATTGGAGAGACCCCAAAAGTTTCTCACCAAAAGGATAAAGGGACTCCAAAATCTGTCATATGCTGCCAGACTGAAGAAACTCCAGCTCTATTCAGTCGCATACTGTCTGCTCAGAGGTGACCTGTGCCTGACATACAAGGCCATGTGCAACCCGGAATTAATGGACATGCTCCACCTCAAAAAATCCAAATTTACCAGATCCACTAGAGCAAGCGACTTAAACCTTAGCACGGATATAAATAGGACATGCTGGAGGGATAGATTTGTCACCCAGAGACTCCCTATGCTGTGGAATAAAATGCCGGTCCATGTGAGGCAGAGCACCTCGCTGGCTCTGTTCAAGAGAAATCTTGACCGGTGGATGGGAGATCGTAGGTTTAGAATCATCTCTGTGTCACTGCTGGACAGAGGCACAACAAACTAATGGGCACAGTATTTTTAACATAAGCTTATAAATGCCTTAGGGCAGATAGCCTAGTATAAACCTATGAACCTATGGACCTATAAAAGGGAGGCGAAAGCCAACAAATTCTGGCTAGGGTTATAAATGCCCTAGGGCAGATAGGCTAGTACCTACCTATGAACATATGAACATATATATATATATATATATATATATATATATATATATATATATATATATATATATATACATACATACACACACACACACACACACACACACACACACATATATATATATATATATATATATATATATATATATATATATATACATGTATGCATGCATTTATTGACCACAGTAGAGCACTGATCCAACTGTACCATTTTCCGGCTCAGCCTGGTTGACAGAAATAAATTAAGAAATAGAACAAAACTCTTCAGTAATTAACAAATAAAACAATGTTCAATGGCACAGTTACATTTACATATGTCATAAAAGTACATCACATGTAGAGAAGTTTTGATTCAATGATTAACATAAGAACAAAGAAAAAAAATGGATTGATACACATATCCCAAAGTTCTATAGGGAATGAAACAGTGCTATCAAATGCATTCTTATCTTTTGATATAACTGCTCTGTCTCAGGATACCTGGACATCCCTTTGGTTATCATGAGCTCTGTGATCATAGTGATAATAGTGTGGCATGGAGTGGAAGTAAGAAGAAAGGACAAATACATCCAGAAAGTGGAAAGAGATTAGCAGCTACAAGAAAAGGAAGATACTAATGCGTGACCACCGTCCATCTGACTGTACTAAGAGGAATTCATAAACGGGTAAAAGTAAACGCAGGTGATACTGATTCAAGGTGATCTTCAACGTTAGGAATTGATCCTAAGATAGTAAACAAGTGAAAGATAAACTAATTGTGAATGCATTGCTTTTACTTTCTACTCTTTCTAAGGCATATAGACATATTTCTCAAGAAAAAATAAAGATGTGGCTTGGTGTTGAATGCTTTTATTTTGAATGAATTTGTCATTCTTTCTCAAACTGGAGACATTATCTGATAATCAATGAGGATATAGTTTCAGATTTGCTGTTTCTTTTAAGTAGCACTGCTAGGTTCATTTATCAGGTTAATAGTAAATGAGTTCATATGTTCAAATAAATAGGTTCAATAAGTTCAGATAGGTATTGTAACTCATTATTTGTAGACATCTTTTACAAAACAAACTGTGCAGTTTTTATTGCTCCCATATTAGTAGCCAATCAATTCGAATGCTCTCCTTGAATAAATGTTCACTCCGGGATGCTACTGCCAATTTAAGATTTACTGAAACATCTGAGTAGATTCTGGACACAGGATGAGGTTTAGCTTCCATCTTGACTGTGTACATAATATATGTTTTTTATTATATAGCGTTATTAGGAATTTTCTAACCAATGTTCTTATTCTTTGCTTCTAAGGTGGCCTTTGGACAAGGTTCAGAGTTTCAAAATATACCTGCTGCTGTTCTCCATTAAACAAATCTCAGGTAAATCTATCACACAACAGCTCTCAGGTAAATCTATCACACAACACCTCTCAGGCAAAGTTATCACACAACAGCTCTCAGGTAAATCTATCACACAACAGCTCTCAGGTAAATCTATCACACAACAGCTCTCAGGCAAATCTATCACACAACAGCTCTCAGGCAAATCTATCACACAACAGCTCTCAGGCAAATCTATCACACAACCGCTCTCTGGTAAATCTATCACACAACAGCTCTCAGGTAAATCTATCACACAACAGCTCTCAGGCAAATCTATCACACAACAGCTCTCAGGCAAATCTATCACAGAACAGCTCTCAGGTAAATCTATCACACGACAGCTCTCAGACAAATCTATCACATAACAACTCTTAGATAAATCTATCACACAACAGCTCTCAGGTAAATCTATCACAGAACAGCTCTTAGGTAAATCTATCACACGACAGCTCTCAGGTAAATCTATCACACAACAGCTCTCAGGTAAACCTATCACATAACAGCTCTTAGATAAATCTATCACAGAACAGCTCTCAGGTAAATCTATCACACAACAGCTCTCAGGTAAACCTATCACATGACAGCTCTCAGGTAAATCTATCACACAACAGCTCTCAGGTAAACCTATCACATAACAGCTCTTAGATAAATCTATCACAGAACAGCTCTCAGGTAAATCTATCACACAACAGCTCTCAGGTAAACCTATCACATAACAGCTCTTAGATAAATCTATCACACAACAGCTCTCAGGTAAATCTATCACACAACAGCTCTCAGGCAAATCTATCACATAACAGCTCTTAGATAAATCTATCACACAACAGCTCTCAGGCAAATCTATCAAACAACAGCTCTCAGGTAAACCTATCACATAACAGCTCTTAGATAAATCTATCACAGAACAGCTCTCAGGTAAACCTATCACATAACAGTTCTCAGGTAAATCTATCACACAACTGCTCTCAGGTAAATCTATCACACAACAGCTCTCAGGTAAATCTATCACACAACAGCTCTCAGGTAAATCTATCACAGAACAGCTCTCAGGTAAATCTATCACACAACAGCTCTCAGGTAAACCTATCACATAACAGCTCTTAGATAAATCTATCACAGAACAGTTGCCAAATTTAAATAAGACTGATGAATCCATGATAACTTTGGGCACAATCTGGAGTTTTGATGAAGTGTCGGTGTATGTCTTGAACAAAAGTGTAAATCTTGTTAAGAAATCTCTTAATCCATTTAAGGGTGTTTTTTATTTATTTAATTATTTTATTGATTTTTATTATTTGTAACTATTTGCAGCATCTCCGGTTCCCTTTCCATTCCACATTCAGTAAGCCATTTCTAGGCATGGCTAGCAAGGTTCGCAACTACTTCATGGATCTAATTAATAACTAGATTGAGACTGATGTCATATACTATAACCTTATGGTTAACACTCCCTTTCCATGCTAGATAATCTTGGACCAAGAAGGAACCTAATGTGAGTTTATTCTATATTAGATATCCATACTTAGAGATTTGTCAAACTCTTGTATTTAAAAATATCATTTGAAGTTTGGAAGTTTTACCCCTCCAATATACTAAATCATGTTTTTGTTTTCCTCTTAATGCTTACATATAAATGTAGATATATTACAGTATAACACCTTATTCACATCAGTAAAGAGTTAGGAATTTCACTTTATCAAGAAACAAGAATGTATGCTCAGTTAAAATGCTTAGATGCAGCTAAGGCTATCCGGACATTATCTACATTTGATATGGTAGACTACTAGCTATAGACTGAGAGTGCGGTCAGATATTTGTCTGTGAAATACACAGTTTTGGCAAGCAGAAATTATATGCTATCTTTGAAACTGCATTTTTTTACATTGATGCTGGTGAGAGAGAGAGAGAGAGAGAGAGAGAGAGAGAGCAGATAATAGTTCTCTACCAGTTTAGTGACAGAACGTGGGAGGTATTTTATTGTTTTAGACTGATTAAGGTATATATACAGTGGATATAAAAATTGTACACACCCCTGTGATATAAAAAAATGAGACCACAATAAATCATTTCAAAACTTTTCCCACCTTTAATGTGACCTATGACCTGTACAATTCAATTGAAAAACAAATCTGTTAGGGGAAAAATATGGCTGCATAAGTGTGCACACCCTTAAACTAATACTTTGTTGTGCGTGTACACCCTTAAACTAATACTTTGTTGAAGCACCTTTTGATTTACTTACAGCATTCAGTCTTCTTGGGTAGGAGTCTATCAGCATGGCGCATCATGACTTGGCAATATTTGCCCACTCTTCCTTGAAAAAGTGCTCCAAATCTGTAAGATTGCGAGGGCATGTCTTGTGCACAGCCCTGTTCAGGTCACACCACAAATTTTCTATTGGATTTAGGTCTGGACACTGGCTGGGCCATTCCAAAACTTTAATTTTCTTCTGGTGAAGCCATTCTTTTGTTGATTTGGATGTATGCTTGCGGTCATTGTCATGTTGAAAGGTGCAATTCCTCTTCATATTCAGCTTTCTAACAGATGCTTAAGGGTTTTGGGCCAAAACTGACTGGTATTTGGAACTGTTCATAATTCCCTCCACCTTGACTAAAGCCCCAGTTCCAGCTGAAGAAAAGCAACCCCAAAGCCTGATACTGCCACCGCTATGCTTCACTGTGGGGATGGGGTTCTTTTAGTGATGCAAAGTGTTGTTTTTGTGCCAAACATACCTTTTGGAATTGTGGCTAAAAAGTTCAACCTTGGTCTCATCAGACCATAACACATTTTCCCATATGATTTTGGGAGATTTGAGGTATTGTTTTGCAAATTTTATTCTGGCCTGGACATTTTTCTGTGCAAGAAAAGGCTTTCTTTCATCTTGCAACCCTACCCCATAGTCCAGACACATGGAGAAAATGGGAGATTGTTGTCACATGTAGTACACAACCAGTACTTGCCAGAAATTCCTGCAGCTCCTTCAGTGTTGATGTAGGTCTCTTGGCAGCCTCCTTGACCAGTTTTTGTTTTGTCTTTTCACCAATTTTGGAGGGACGTCCAGTTCTTTGCAACGTCACTGTTGTACCATATTTTCTCCACTTTTTGATGACTGTCTTCACTGTTTCATGTTATATCCAATGCTGTGGAAATGTTTTTGTACCCTTCTCCTGACTGATACCTTTCAACAATGAAATCCCGTTGATGCTTTGTAAGTGGTCTGTGAACCATGGCTTTTGCTGTAGCAGGCAACTGAGTAAATATCAGGAAAATCATACTAGGACAGCTGAACTTTATTTGGGCTTAATCAGAGTCTCTTTAATTGATGGCAGGGGTGTACCTAAGAAGACTGAATGCTGCAATTAAAACAAAAGGTGCTTCAACAAAGTATTAGTTTAAGGATGTGCACAATTATGCAACCAGCATACTGTAAGTTTTTTATTTTTTTATATTTCTTTCCACTAAGAGATTTGTTTGTTTTTCAATTGAATTGTGTAGGTTATAGGTCACATTAAAGGTGGGAAAAGATTTGCAATCATTTATTGTGGTCTCATTTTTTATATCACAAAAATTTGGCATATATATATATATATATATATATATATATATATATATATATATATATATGGTTCTATCTTACTACGTCGACAAGTCAGAACGCTGGATAGCGAACAACAGCTTACGCCCAGAAGATCGAACGTAAGAAGACCGATTTGGATCAAAACCCGGCGCACGCTGAGAATCGACATGGAAAGAAAAGGCTGTGTATGTATGGTAGTGCAGGGCGCGTTAGGGTGCTAAAGGCGAAGTGTGCTACTGCGATTATTTCAGGTTAGAAGGGTTAAGTGAGTATGGGCGGGTTAGTAAGGGAAAGTGTGCGGCGAGTTGATAGTTTGTGTGTTAGGGGCGGTTAAGGTGGAGTTAGGGTTAGGCGCCAGGGTTAGAGTGTGGGTTAGGTTAGCGGCTGTGATAGTGGCTATGAGTTAGGGATGTAGTTTGTGGTGTAAGGCTGGGGCGTGATAGGGAAGGGTAAAGCGGTTTAGGTGTGTGTGGCGGTGGGTGACGGAAAGGATAAGGGAGTAGGGGTTTAGGTCTAGTGCTAAGGTTGAGTGTAGTTGTGTATGTGAGGGTAAGTGTTGCTTGAGTTGTGAGTGTGTGTTGCGTAGGTTGTTGTGATTGTTTGGGGGATTTGTTGTGTATGTTGTTTGGTCGGGATTTGTAGGGTTTGTGTTGTTGAGGTTGGATGGTTTGTGTGATTGTGGGTTGTGATTATGGTTTGTCGGGTCACCATGTAAGATATATATATATATATATATATATATATATATATATATATATATATATATGTGTGTGTATGTATATATATATATATGTATATATATATATATATATATATATATATATATATATATATATATATATATATATATATATATATATATACTAGGCTATCTGCCCTGGGGCAAATATAAGCCTAGCCCGATTTTGTATGGCTTACGCCA
The DNA here is from genome assembly GCF_019279795.1 of Protopterus annectens. Taxonomy (NCBI): domain Eukaryota; kingdom Metazoa; phylum Chordata; order Ceratodontiformes; family Protopteridae; genus Protopterus; species Protopterus annectens. Next base: position 1,540,053,374 of record NC_056726.1, read on the forward strand.
CCCCTTGATTTGAGTATACTGTGCCCTTTTTAAGGTTTAGTTTACTGTGCCTCTGTCTAATAGTGACACGGGGGTAATCCCTGGGACAAACCTGTGATCCCCCATCCACCTATCAAGATTCTTCTTGAAGAGATTCAGTGAGGTGCTCTGCCTCACATGAACTGGAATTCTATTTCAGAGCGAAGGGAGCCTCTGGGTTATGAACCTGTCCCTCCAGCAAATTCTATTTATTTCTGTGCTGAGGTTCAAGTCTCTCGAGCGTGTGGCTCTAAGGGATTTAGATTTACTGAGGTGGAGCATGTCCATTAATTCTGGATTTGACATAGCTTTGTATGTCAGGCATAGATCACCTCGAAGTAGGCGGTAAGCAACTGAGTAGAGCTGGAGTTTTTTTAACCGAGCAGCATATGGCATCTGTTTGATACCCTTGATCCTCTTGGTGAGATACTTTTGGGGTCTTTCTAATTGCTGCAGGTGTCGGGTAAGGTACATCCCAAAGGGGCATTGTATTTTATGATGGGCCTGATGAGGGATGAATAAAGGGGCACGATTACCTCTCTTGATCTAGATGTGAAACCCTTCGTGATGAGGTGGGCTATGTAGAAGGTCTTTCTAACCACTTTGGCAATGTGGTTTTCAAAGGAGAGATTGCTATCAACTTGGGTCCCCAGGTCCCTAATAACTTTCTCTGTACTTAATGGGTTTCCGCCTATGTGGTAATTTGTGGGCACATTGTTTTTGCCAAAGGGTATGACTATACATTTTTTGGCATTTAGCTTTAAACCATGGTGCTGGCACCAGTTATCTGTCTCTGTGAGATAACAACACGATTCTAGCTGAATTGCTTAAAATCCTGCAAACTTATGCTGTCACAATGTTGAATGGAATATGAAAACACAGCATTCACCAATAAATTAGAATAGGTCAATTTATATACAGATTCCAAAAAAAAGGGCAATGCTAAACTGTTCAAATTATCAAACAAATGAACTCATTTCACATACAGCGAGGTGAACTAATTTCACATACCAGTGAGGGGAGGCTCAAGACCCTACAAGCTAGACTCCAGCACTATATAACTGAGAACTATGCGGACTGGAAGCTGGTTTTAGAAGGCACAAGACTAGGAAAGAAGTAAGACACCTGTTTATTGCCACCTTAATTATTCAGTGCATTTGCTGATATATTATGCAAAATGCTGGATAAGACAAAGCAGGCACTAGAATCAAAATTGCTAGGTAACTTATTAACAACTGTAGATATGCATATGATATCACTGAAAACGAGGAAGGCATGAGCAGCCTGTTTACAAAGGCAGCGTAGAAAGTGCAAAAGCTGGTTTGGTGCTCAATGTTAAAAATAAATAAATAACTTTATGCCATCTATCCCTATCAATTCTTCCCAAATAGATGAGAAAGATGAGGAAGCAGGGACAGTTATATTTTCCTGAGATGAAAGATCTCTGCTTACACTGACAGCAGCCAAGACATCACATTGTCAACAAACATCCATATAGTCAAAGCTATGCTTTTATTAAAAGTAACATGGTTGTGAGAGATGGGTTATGAGTAAGGCTGTAAACTGGAAAACTGATCCTTCTGAACTCTGGTGCTGGAGAAAATGGTTGAGAATTCCATTGATTGCAAGAAGGTCAAACCAGTTAATGCTTAAGGAAATAAACCTACACTGCTCACTGGAAAGTCTGAGTGTAAAACTAAAACTTGAATATTTTGGTTACATAATGTGAAGATAGAATTCAATAGACAGAACACTGATGCTGGGAAAGATTGAAGGCAAAACAAGAAGGGAAAGACAGAGGCTAAGGTGGACTAACAAAAGTAATGAATATGAATTTGCAAGACCTTAAAAACAGTTCTTGACAGATAGGCCTGGAGTACAGTAGAGTTGCTTGGGCAGGGTGAAGGGAGCAATTGCTCTGGGTGCAGTGTTATAGGGTGCGATTGGCCATCTGATCCCAATCACTCTTTGGTGTAGCCAGTATTACATTTGTAGTCAAACCTGAACACTGTAGTTCTCTATGTGGTCTGAAGTGTTGCAACTGCTTGCTAGAATTTAAAAGGAAAAAAAAAGATCTGTTTGTTTCTTTTTTAAATTAAAACCTGAGTGCTTTAGCACTCCATTTGATTTAAACAGTTTAAAAGATAAAAAAAAAATTGTTTCTTTTTTTCAGTTAAAATCTGAGGAAGGATGGTTAGGCGGAAGATACATTCTATAATCCCCAGATACTTGATCACAGATGTTTATTTAATTGCATCTTAGATAAGCATGGACAGGGTGGGATGCAGAGACAGAACCTGGTTGGCTCCTTCCAGTACAGGGGATGCATTTTTTTTTTTTTTGCTTTTCAAAGTGCTGGGTAGGTGAGGCACCATGGGTAGGTGAGGCACTAGTATGAGGATCCACCGTGGGATGCAAGTTACGTTTCTGCTGGAGTGCTAATGTTCTTGAGGTCCTACAGAGCTGAAAGTGGCTAAACAACAACAAAAACAGCGAATAAACAAAAATATAGGCTATCACAGGTGTCAAAAACAATCACAGATATACGCCTGCATTTATTTTAACAATACAGTTTCCATTACTGAAACCAACTCATTAATCACTCTGTCTGCTTTCAGAGCAGTGCATGTATATAATAAGTTCCTTTTCAAGTTCTTACAGCTGTCTTGAAAAGTGTTTGTAAATTCAGTTTAGATTGTTAACAAGTGATGGGAATATGAAGGAGCATTATACTCTGACACCTTTTTCTTTAATTATGTCATGGAATATGCCCCATTATCAAAACCTTATATATCATATAAAATGGCCATCATGTTTTGTTTTGTTTCTTTTTTTTTTTTTTGATCTTTTAACAGGAATTAGTCATCTGTTTTTGTTGTCAGCATTTTACTGTATGGATAGGTATCACTAGAATGGAGTTATCCATTGTAGTTCATTACTGCTGGGAGAACTAGTGACCAAACTGGTTACCTACCACACCTTTGTCCACAGACAGTGTTGGGCACCTTTTTAATAGAATTAATTTTCTTCTTAGTTAGGAAAGTAAACTAGTCCTTATCAGACCATTTTCAATCATATTCTAATCCACAACTGAGACTGCAATGCATGTAGGCAGTTTAGACTATCAAGTCTTAATTTTAGTGCAGATGATATTAAAAGACATTTTGGTGACCTTCTTACAGGCTGGCAGAATTTAGGAAACCAGATGGGATGGCTTTACAAAATGGAGGTCTGGTTAAGCTTACCCTGTAGCTAAATGAACATGATGTTCTAAAGACATGCTTCTGGAGCATTTCTCCCCGGGCCTCCGCTGAAAACAGGATCTGTGGAACCTAGTCAGACTTTCACGGTCAACAAATGTTAAATAAATAAATAAATGTAGGACCTGAACAATTAATTTGTCATAGTGGTTCCTTTCAGATAGTGGTGGATTTGGAAAACATCAGTTTGTTGGGAGGTTCTGCATGCAATATAAAAGGTGATGAATGGCAAAGAATTCTTGCAATCAAATGGTGTGACAAGTAAAAACTGTGGTATAGGTACCACTGCTGGAAACGATAATTTGTGAATCCTCATCTTAGGTATTAATGAGGATCCTGGTCATACAAAAGGAGGTTCAGTTATGAGGAGAAAGCAGGGTATTAACTGCACGAGGACCTCAGTAAGCTTGAAGAGTGATCATTGAGGTGAGAGATGAGACTTGGTCACAGAAAGCACTAGAAACTACATTGTTTAATCAGGAATGTCCGAATGCTTACCTGATAAAGAATTGTAGGATTGTGAGGCAGTAATGCCAAACTGTTGTTGTACTTTTAAACCAACAACATGGAAGTGTGTGTGTGTGTGTATGTGTGTGAGTGTGTGAGTGTGTGTTTTATATATATATATACATATATATATATATATATATATATATATATATATATATATATATATATATATATATATATATATATATATATATATATATATATATATATATATATATATATATATATATATATATATATACATACAATATAAGGTCAGGCAGACTGTAATTAAGCAGTGCATAGCTGTAATTACCATTGAAATCACCATTAATACAGTGTAATACTGTACCTCCCAATCTCTTAGCACAAGAAATGTGGGCAAAACTAAAAATAAGAGGAGGACAAAGACCCCAAAACAGGGACAAATTTTATATATTTCTCTTTTTATACAACCCATAGTCCTATAAAAATCATTAACCAATTGGTTGATATGATTAGAAAAACTCAAAGATGGATCTATCCATATACCCAGGTCCTTAAATGAATCTACAGTTTTAATCATTGTGCGCATTTTTAAATATTCACATTTCTATTTAGGTCTCTCAAATCTCATATGCTTAGTTTTTGATGTATTTATTAGCATATTGTTGTTCTGTGCCCAAATGGTCAATTTATTAAAGTTCTTTTGCAGACACGCCCTATCTGTTGCAGAGCAGTGACTATGTTCTGTTGTTTTATACCTTGACAGCCACCGTAGTAAAAAAGGTAGGTGGGGGTCAGTATTAATCAAGTTCTGGATGTGCATGCAGATGGGTTTATGTTGGGTGTACAATAAACTGTTGATAACTTCTACACACTGGCCCACTTGTCATTCAACATGGTGTCAGACGTGGTCAGTAACAAAGTCTCATCAAAGTGCAACAAGCGACTAAACTGTGAAAGGTAATTCAATATATATTGATGGCATGGTGTATGGCAGATGGATTTTGTAGTCCTGAACCACTGGTGTTTAATGGCAATGTAATAGAGAATTGGCATGTGTTTGCACAAGAATATGATATTTTCATAGCAGCTGCACATTCAGACAAAGACACACTTACACAAGCATTTATACTTCTCAATTTGGCAGGCTTGGAGGCTATCGGTTGAGAATGCTCTGTTGTATATGCACCCACTCTTCATGCAGGAGAGGAAGAAAACCACTGTGTCATTGCTGAAGCTGAAACATGTGAAGGTCCACAATGTTTAAAGCATAAATTCCAAGAACCGTGTAACCCCAAATGAATGTGACGATGGAGAGGCATAAATTCAATGCAAGAAATCAAAAACCTGGTGAAACTGTTGAATCATATGTTACTGACTTTTGAAATAAAGCAAAGACATGCAAATTTGGGGATTTACAAGATGATTTAATAAAGGGCCACCTTGTATGTGGCATTAATAATGATACAGTCAGGAAACTTCTACTATGTGATTGTGAATTAACATTGAGCAAAGCTACTGAAATTTGCCAGCTACATGAACTCACAGAAAAACATACAAGTATGTTTGCTGTATCTGCTTTTGCAAATGTTGACAGTGTTCAACAAAAAAATAAGACAATACGGCCTTATAAATGTAACCTGAGGAGCTATGCCGCACGACCTACCATTGTTAATTGTTGCAATTGTGGAGGCAGTCATGAACCTAAATGAGAAAAGTCTATGGTCAGCAGTGTCACAAATGCAAAAAGTGGAATCATTTCAAAATGTTTTGTAAATCAATACACACTCATAATATATTTTATCAAAAGCAGACAGTGGATCAAATTGAGATTGTAGCAGACCTTGACAATGGTAATGAAACATTTTATGTTGATGGTATTTTTGTGGTCAGTGAAATGACTGATCCAGTGGGTTCCCACTTGTCAGCAAAGACTGAAATATTTTGCAGTGTACTAATTAATGGGAATCCAGCAGTGCTTAAAGTAGACACTGAATTCAAATCTAATGTCATGTCAGCAGGAGCGAATACAAAAGTAAAAGCTGTAGACAACCTTAACTCAACAAGGAGCACAAAACTGGTTGCTTATAGTGGCAAAAAAGTTCAGACAGATGGTGGTGTAGTTCTTTCTTGCCAATTTTCAGGTAACAGCTATGATTTACAAATCTATGTAGTCAGAAGAGATGTACAGTCAGTACTAGGCATAGAAGACATCTTAAGAATGGGACTGATTTTGCTCAATAAAGAAGTTCACCATCTAAATGCAAATGAAAATAAGTTTTTCACAGCATATCTTTAAAGAATATGCTGACATCTTCAAAGATGAACTTTGTAAGCTTTCAGTTACATATTACATGAAGTTGAACCACAAAATAAACCCAGTTGTTTGACCTGCATGTAATATCTCAATAGCAATGCAAAGTAAAGTAAAAGCAGAATTAGACAGGATGGTGAATATAGGTGTTTTGTAATCCAGGCAGATTTGCCAAAAGGAGTTCTTGACATCTAAAACTGAGAAAACAGAGGAATTTGGCATTAGTGCTGCTACCACCTCTACTGTGTGCATTGGGTGATAAAGATGTTTAAGGGCTTTAAGTTTCTAGGATCAATGCATATCCAAATGTCATCTGAGCTTTTCTTGTAGGCCATCACCATGAATAATACCCATTCAATAGACTCTGAAACAGGAATAAGATCTTCTTTATTAACAACATTCAGCACACCACTTGGGAGATTCAGGCTTTTGAGGATGCCATTTGGGATCAGTTCCACCAGTGAAGTATTCTGACATGCCATGGAACAGATATTTGCTGGATATCCTTATGCCATTATAGTGGATGACATTATTGTTGGAGGCAATGGAGAAAAAGAACATAACAGAAGTTTCAGGAAAGATGCATGTGAGGTCAACCTCAGGTTAAATCCTTTAACATGTACATTTAAACTGAAAGAAGTCACCAGCATTAGTCACCTGTTCACAAGTTCAGAGCTAAAGCCAGATCCATCAAAGATAACAGCAATCAGTGAAATGCCAGTCCCAGAGAATATTACATATTTGCAGTGTTTCTTGGGTATAATTAATTATTTTGGACAATTCATTCCAAATGAGCTTTCTGCACCATTCCATGAGCTGACACGTAAGGATACAAAGTGGTCTTGGCTTGAACAACACTAAGAGGCATTTGATACTTTAAAAAGAAGAATTGCCAATCCACCCACACTGAGATACTATGATATCCATAAACCTATGACACTCACCTGGACTTGATGCAGCATGTCTTCAAAAAGGCACTCCAGCTGCTTATGCATCCTGTACCAAACAGAGATGCACTGTGCACAAATAGAAAAATAACTTCTTGCCATTGTGTTTGCATGCTCCAAACTCAGCGACTATATATACAGAAAGCCAATCCAGACTGAAATAGATCACCAGCCATTAGTAACAATTTTGAAAAAGTCAATTCATACAGCCCCAGCAAGATTGCAATGCATGATGTTAAAGCTGCAAAAATACAGCTTTAGCATTGTCTGTAACAAAGGTAAATACATGTATCTTTCTGATACTTTGCCACATGCACCCAGAAAGATGACAGAACAACAAATAAATGAAGTAGCTCATTTTGAATTCAAGGAAGTCAAGCACATTTCATCATCATGGTTTGGTGAGTTAAGAAACCACACTCATATAGACCCAGTTCTTCAAAAAAATGAGTACTATTATCAACCAAGGCTGACCAACATGTCAAAAAAGCATGCCACTTGAAATTCAGCAATACTTCCCATTCATCAGGGATGAGCTCATGGCAGAAGATGACATCATTATGAAAGACCCAAAAGTAGTAATTCCTACATCATTGCAAATGGACTATATAACAATTCTGCACAGAGGCCACCCAGGCACTGAGTAAACTAAAAGTAGGGCAAGATACATTGTGTTCTGGCCCTCGATGTCTAAAGATATTGAAAGAGAGACATTTTCATGTTCAGGTTTGCAACAGTAACAAACCACATCAGCAAAAAAATCTGTTCGCCTACACCCAGTCCCTGATTTACCATGGTCAACAGTAGCAGCAGATATTTTCGAATAGAATGGTCAACATTACCTGGTACTACTTGATTCATACTCTGGATGGTTTGAAGTTGACTTTCTCTGTAATTTGACATCTAGAACAGTAATTACAAAAGTAAAGAGATACTTCTCAGTCCATGGAAGCCCACATAAAATCATCTCAGAAAATGGTGCACAATTCACTACTCAATATTTTAAATAATCTGCTGCATCTTGGGATTTTATTCGTGTAACCAGCAGCCTAGAATACCCATAAGATAATGATCTGGCTGAACGTGCAGTATGCAGTGCAAAGCATTTAATAGAAAAGTCCAAAAGAGATGGAACTGATGCATTCCTCAATTTACTAAATCTTTGCAACATTCTCTGTGACGAGACACTTGGTCTGCAGAATGATGTCAAGACAAACATAAACAACTCTTCCAATCAGCAAACAGCTGTTAGTGCCAACCTCAAAGAGTAATAAGGTAGTCAAAGCTCAACTATCAAAGAAGCACCACTCACAGAATTTATTCTATGACACAACCATACCTCTTTGATCATTGTTGCAAGGAGAAGTTAGAATGCAGACTTCAAAAGGTCATGATCACATAAGTATTGTGAGGGACATTTGTGATGAACCAAGGTCCTATATAATTCAGTCAGAAGGAGGAGACTACAGAAGAAATCACAGACATATTTTGCCTGTCCCAGAGCCAAAGCCAAGACTGCATGTACTAGTTATTCAAGTTCCTTGATTCAATCACCAACCAATCAATCCCAAGAAGACAGACAGCCTTATTCAAACAGTTCTGAAATACAAACTAATGTTCCGGTACCGAATAAACCTCTAAAGACAGTTCCTGCTTCTAATTCAACTAAAAATCCATATGTAACACGGGCAGGAAAAGTCTGCAAACCCAATCCTAATTATATACTGTGAATCAGACCTGAAATTAGACAGGCTATGTTGAACTGTTAATATAATATTCAATTCTTGAATGTGTTTAAAGAAAATATTAAAGCAGACTTGCTCATGTATTTGAAATAAAGAACAAAGTTAAAGAGGGAGGATGTAGAACAGTGACTATGTTCAGTTGTTTTGTACCTTGATAGCCACTATAGTTAAGAAAGTAAGTATAGGGCGGTATTACTTGAGTTCTGGATGTGCATGCAGATGGGTTTACGTTGGGTGGACAATAAACTGCTGATAACTTCTAACCACTGGCCCACTCATCATTCAACATCTGTAACACATGTAATCAGTTTACCCATATTCAAGTCATCTATATATAGACTGTAGAACACCTCAAATGAAAAAGATAGGCCTGAAAGATACAACCTAAACAAGTAAGGGTCTAGGACAGAGCCCTGTGAGTCTGTAACCTTGGATTTCACCTGTCCAATAGCTGTATGATACTTGCCATGTCCTAGTTGTAAGCCATGCAATTATCCATCTTATCAAGAGTACACCAATACTTAGTTATTCTAATTTATTGATCAGTGTTCTGTGTATGACCCTATCAAATACTGAACTTAAATCTATATAAATTACATGACATTTTTTTCATTCATATCATGTTACATTTTATTTAACATTTGCTGACCAGGAAAGTCCAACTAGGACAGAGCCTATTTTCAGTTAAAGCCTGGGGCGAAACACTCCAAAAGCATGTCTTTGGAATGTGGGATGAAACTAGAGTACCCAGAGGAAACTCACAAATGCAGGGAAGGACATGCAGACACAGAACGCACCCTAGATGAGAATTGAACCAGAGAACCTCTTGCTGTGAGGCAACAGCATTAACCACTGCATAAATGTGCCACCCATGTTACATGTTGTAATAGAACTATTTTCAACATATGCATGCTGATATATGGTTTCAAGACCCAACTTTTCTATTTTTGACACTAATTTATCCGATATAACATTTTCCATTATTTTCAGAACAAGGTCATTATTACTAATTCTGTGTCCTCCTTGTATTTGTTTGGGCCCAGTTTGTGTAGTTCTTTTTCATAAAAATCTAATTTGATTTCAGTATCTGGGATTACCTGGATGGTGCTAGTACAATTTATCACCCCCTTTGTGGAGACAAACCGTTCTGCATAAGAGTTTGTAAATATCTCTATAATCTGGTGTGTCTATGAATACATTTCTACACAGTTTATCAATGCGTATGTCATTATTCCTACCACATCTTATGTATCTATAAAATGTTTTCCTATTATGTTCACTATTATTGCATACATTTTCATGAAATTTTTCTTGAACTTGTCTCACAAAATGTTAATCTGTCTGTCCAACTTGTTTATTTTAGTTTTCAAAATCACAGTTCAACCTTTTTTCTATTCCTTCTATTTTTGTTTCTCACCTTAATCAAGTATCTTGATATTATGGAAATATATCCCCCTAATGTTGTGTGCCAAGATCCTGATGTTAAATATTTTTTGATTTTTTTTTTGTTTGCAATCAATTTCTCTTTCAAAACTTGCTATGGTCCTTCTGCAGTTTTTCTACTGGATGTACCACTCCAATTAATTTTACATAGTAGCTGTTTTGCTTCCATATAATCTGTTACTAACCTTCTGTGCATTGGTTTACAGTTTCAGTTTGGCAGAATTTTCAACAATTTAACCTTTATATGTCTATGACCATTACACATTAACAGTGGTAAAACTTTGCATGAAGTAACAGTAATTTATTTAGGACTACAATGTGTAGTTAGTATGTTTTGTTCACTGGTAGGCATTTTTTACAATTTGAATCAATTGTTGTTCCTGAACATACATTGAAAATAATTTCCTACTAATGTTGTTGAATCAATATTATTCTAGTTTATTTATGGTAAATTTAAGTCCCTAGTTACTGTTATTCTTCCGTCCTGTGGTTCATGCAAGAAGTATATGGACGTATGAAATATATGAATTCCTCTTGGTCATCAGTGCTTGATTTTCCCCAATAATTGTTACCCGTTCCAGGGTTGTCATTATTGTCACAGTTACAGTCCATTGTACTGATGTTAACATTGCACATGTAATAATCATAGGTCTCATAACTATCTTTAATCCCTGTCATAACACCTCCGCCTGACTTTTTGTTAGAATATCTGTTACAGATTCCCTGACAGAAATGGTTTCCAGTCATTGTTCTTTAACCACGTTTCACAAAAAATAACAATATCAGTCTTGTGGAAATGTAACAAATTTTCCAATAAAAAACTTTATTACTAATGCTCATAGCATTAACAACCATCATAAATGCATCAAATGTTGCTATCTTGTGAACTACTATATTTCTGACCTGGCAAATAGTCTGTCTTGTGGTCTACAAATGTTACAAAATATCTGCTGTAAAACTTTGCTTCCCTGATCTTCACAAGTGTACATCATCCTGTCTAAAAACATGTGCCCAAAATTAGGCTTGGATGCTGTACACATTTTCATTTTTTTAAATGGGACATTTTCATTTTTTTTCAAGTAGGTATTTACCCAAATATATATTTCATTTATATTTACTTGACTCTCCTTTATAATGTGATTTGTGAAAAATACATCCTAACACCTGTTCAAACTGTGCTATGCTATCTAAGAGGGCTGTATGTCCACTAATAACAGTCAGAGAATCCTTGTGGATGAGATCATTTGTAGCAACATGAATAAAACAGGTCCATACTTCCTTACATAAAGCATTCAAAGACCTTTCTTACGTTGTCTGTTTTTGCTCCTGGTATGCATAACACTGTTCGATGTTCAATGTCTTCTCTGCAAATGTAAGTATCAGTTCATCTAACTGAATTTCCAATTATGAGAATATCTTTTCTTACCAGGTCTGAAAAATCTTCAGCTTCTAATTCAGTAATATCTGCTCTATCAATTGCTACAAAGGAATAATCTTCATCACCGAGAGTCTTATCCCACTGTATTCATTGCTTACTGCATTTGTAAGCTTACAGTTCTCATCCAGTTGACTTTGTACTCCCATTGCTTGAACCATGTTGTCAACATCTGTCTTTTTCCTCTTTTATATTACAATAATGTTCTTCAATATTTCCAAGTTCATTTTTGATTTCTTTCTTTACACCTGCCCTTTGCCTCTTTACAATGTAAAGTAATACAGGTAAATTAAACATTAGGGTAATTTTTGACAGAGCAGCATTAAAAAATTACAACCAGTAGAATGTTGGACTGTTTCACATTACATAAAAGCATACAGAATAAAAGAATATATTCTCAGCGGCATGGTCACACTGGTACATTACATTCACATGGATACAGTCACAATATTGCGTTGAAGTAAAATATATTATATGCAAGCATTTGTAGTGGAGCAGCTGCAAACATGGACATGCATGAGTAGACATATAAATACTTACATTAAAGAGGATGTTAGACAAGTTATTCAGGTTGCATTAGGGTAAAGTACCCTGTAGCAGAATAGTAATAAACACTAACAGTGTTAGTTTTGGACAGTAGTGCCAACAGTTGTCATGAGATTCATAACAGAAGATTTCCTATTAGTAACCCCATCCTGTTCTACATCTAATAAAAGTTGGTCCCTGCGTCATTTTGGATAATTTTCATTATCACCGTCAGGAAGATTTTGCCTGGACTACTGTTAGGCTGACGGGCCTAAAATTATTTCGTTTTGATGTAACCCCTCCTTTGTAAGCTGTACCTCTACAGCCTATTGCAACAGGACAAACCATGCCCACAACTAACATTTTTTTTAAATGACTGACTGGGGTTTAATTCGGTTTCCTATGGATCCCTTTTTTTTAATTGTGGCAGCGGTTAACATACTTGATAACAAAACTACAAATGTGGGAAAAGACTTTGAAGCCTGCACCCTGCCACAGGAAACCTCAGAAATAACCCACTACTCTAACTGATAAGTTAATGGGGCAGTTTTTTTTTTTTTTTTTTACATATGATGATCTTGACAGGGTGCATTAACTACACATCTCAATCTCATAGTTCAAGAAATAAAAATGAAGCCAAAATTGATGGTGCGATAAAAATCAGGGACGGACTTTGATTATTTTTCCTACAGATGTAGAAAGTCATTGGTATAACAACTTTTGCACTACCGTATGAAGTGTGAAACTCTAATGTTTGGCATTAATGACTAACTGTGATCATCCATGATTTGCCAGGGTAGGAAAAAAGAGACATTGGAGAAGGTCTTACAAAAGAGAGAGACACGTATGTTTGCATGTGTGTGTATGTAAGACTATGTATGTCTGTGTGGCTATGCGTATGTGTGTGTGTGTGTGTGTGTGTGTGTGTGTGTGTGTGTGTGTGTGTGTGTGCATTTGTGTGTTTGTGTGTGTGTCTGCGTGGGTATGCATACATGTGTGTGTGTGTGTGTGTGTGTGTGTGTGTGTGTGTGTGTGTATGTATGTGTGCATGTGTGTGTTTGTGTGTGTCTGTGTGGAAATGTGTACATGTGTGTGTCTGTGTGTGTGAGAGTGTGTGTGTCTGTGTGGGTATGTGTACATGTGTGTGTCTGTGTGTGTGAGAGTGTGTGTGTCAGCATGGGTATGCGTGCATATGTGTGTTTGAAAGTTGGAGAGTGAATGGGGGGGGGGGCTGCATGTGCTAAAACAATGCTTGGGCCTCCACTACTGCTCACAGTCATTAACAGTGATTCAGAGCCATGCAAAATGAGGTCTTTCCTCATCGCAGCTATTATGTTTCTAAATGTATTAGTAATATATCATGTAAACAAGGCTTTTTATGATAGCCTTTAACACAAGCAGTGGAGTTCTTCATGAATACCCTGGTATGTTTCTATTATTCTTTTTGTATTTTTCTGTGCTTAATTGTGTGTTCACCCACTTTACCATGCAAAAATAGTTCACCGTGATTTATTTATATATTGACTTTCCTTTACTAATCTGAGAGTTGTAGCTTTTCTTTTGTATAGTTGTTAGACATATGTCTTGATATGTAATGTTTCATATTATTTAGGTTATGTTGCTTTCTTTTATGGAACTGCAGAGCTTAGATTGATATATTTTAGTGTTATTTATTGTTAGTGCATTAATGTATGTGATTTTACTCCTTATTTCAGTGCCGATCATATTTTACTGCTTTTCCTTCCCTTTCACTGAATACAGAAACCATAGACCAGTCCATCTGTGTTATCGTTTACATTAATTTCTGTGCCTGGTCCTTGCTGTTCAGACTGCAGATGAGAAATTTAGAAACTGCTCTTGTTTTGTTTTGACTAATTAAATGAAAAGTTTCTCAAATGTCAGGAACAGGGGAACATTTTTTCTGTATTTCTTAGTTTCTGTGGTTCTGATTCCTGAAAAAAGGGCATTTCCTTGTTTTTCTTTGTATGTAAAAAAGAGGTGGGGGGACGGTTAAAACATAATTCTTTGTCTTTCCAAGTAACATAATACATTTGAAATAAAAATAGCAAAAATAAAAAGAACTGGAAAAAGGAGAAAATAAGAGTCACACCCACTTCTTAACTACTTTCCATGCAATCAGTGAAAACAAAACAAAAGTAGTTTCTCATCCATAGATTCCATGGAAAGAAAGACTAACCACAGAAACTAAAAAAAAGACACATATCAGATCTGTGGGTGAAGCCAGTCTTATCTAGCACTACAGTTACACACACACACACACACACACACACACACACACACACACACACACACACACACACACACACACACACACAGCCATATACACAAAGAGGCACACGCACATACACACAGACACCTGCAAATATAAGTGCACACACACACACACACACACACACACACACACACACACACACACACACACACACACACACACACACACACACACACACACACACACACACACACACACACACACACACACACACACACACACACACACACACACACACACGTGCATACAGATGAACAGACAGACACAGGCATATTTCCACACACACCACACACCACACAAACACACACTCAGAACCCCTCCACCCCACACACACACACACACACACACACACACACACACACACACACACACACACACACACACACACACACAGACACACACACTTTGGGATGGGTTAGTCAGCCTCATCTCTTAACCTCACATCTCATCAACTAGGTACTCCAGCACCAGGGATACTAGTCAAACCCGGATAAGTTGGGCATAGTTAGGGTAACAATTAAAATGCAGCTGACCCTGCCTTATAGTTTTCTGCTAGCTTCTGCAGCTGGTGATGGCTATATGTTTGCATACATTTGGTACAGATCTGCTGCTTCTCTGTACAGTGTAATCTTACAATTATAATACTGCACATTCAGAGTCCTATATGCATAGCCTTTATTTACTGCTGCGGGAAAGATATGATATTACTTAGTACAGAGCATAAAACTCTTGAGTTGTTAATTTGCTGCTCCCTATGCCACAGGTACAGGGTTTGATTCCTTTGCCCTTCATTTGCCTGCTGAATGACCAGACAGTGCTCCCAGGGAACCACAAAAAAATGGGCAATTGTGTGTAGTGAGCTTAACTAGTCAACAAATCATTAAAAATAAAAACACTATCACCCAAGGTGCAGCAAATAATGTGCATATTTGTGTCTTCATTGCATATACAGCAATGATAATGAATTGTGCTTTCTAGGACCCACCAATTATTGCACAGTATAGACTGTGCAAAATGGAAACAGATTTATGGTATATAAACTGCCAGTCCTGCACTTCTCGTATTATTTTGCGAAACTAACTGAATAAAACAGTGTGTGTGATAGTGGGGGGGAGTAAACATGAGTCTAAAGAAATGCAAGGCTTTCTTATGCAGTTATTTGCTCAATGTTTCTGTTAGTTTAAGGCTGGTTTAGTTTATATGAGAAGATAGATAAAGATATTTTATTATACCCAGGATAATAAAGAGTCCCCCATCAAACAACAGAAGAAAATACATATTTTCTGAAGTACTTCACAGGGGCTTTGACTTATCAAAGATTTGTGTAAAAAAACATTTTTTTTTTCACTGACCTGACAGTGCCTCATAACTTCTTTTGATTTCTGTTCTCATAACTCAACATAGCACAAAATGTTACTATAGGTGGATATTAATGGTCACACTTTGAATTTAATGCTGAACGTCATAAAAACTCAAATGAGGTGTATGTAGTAACCTAAATGAAAAAAAAACTAAGCAAAAAGAGATCAAATCATAGCCCAAGACCAAGTCAGAGTAGCAACATTTTCAGACTTGACAATGTATGCCAGTAAATGCTCTTAGTGATTTTGGGAAGTTGCTTTCAAACAGAAATGATGAGCTCAAGCTGCACACATAGTTTAGACATCACTCATCTAAAAAAGACACTGTGATGATAAACTGAAGTGTTGTGATTAGATGTGATCATTATTTACCGAGGATGCGCCTGTAAATGGTCTATTGTGATCAGAGTAGTACCTGTGTAAACAAACTAACTAAATCCTACATATAGATTCTTTCCGAAAAAAAAATAAATAGGGGCTTTGTAGAGAGAATGTATAGCTTATGTGTGCTTCTGCCTTTTTAGGCTGTTTATTTTTATACTCCAAATTAATCACAGATTTTTGGTGTGGCCATAATGAGTGGAGAACTTGAAAAGTTATTCTCACAGGCTTTCAAAACATCTGTCCAGGCTTGGCTGCATACCAGAATTTCATGTGTTAGCCACTGAATCGCAAAGTAAAGATGTTTTGATTTAACTGTGTGGTTGACCATGTGAGCACTCTTGGCCACATTTCTATAAATTAGTTTATCATACATTGCTACAGTATTCACTTGGGTTGTTTTATAAAAATAGGTAAGTAAAGTTGGCAAGATGTTCATTTACAGGGGTGACCTGAGGAACTTCAGTATTATTAGCAGTAAATAAAACGGTACTCAAATAATGATGGAAGAGATAGACAAGTGCAGTAGATGGCAATAACGTTATTTAAAAAGAATCAGTATAAAATATCCATCAGGTGTTTATATAGATAATGGCAGACATTAAGTTAAACAATAATATGCATAGTCAATATTAATTGGTTTAGTGTCCCATAAACATAAGCAGTAACACACAGAAACTTGTAAACATATGATAGCACTAATAAGCAGTTTTACTCACACAAAGAAAATTATATGTAGAAGGACCCCCTTCTGCTCCTTCTTTCTTTGGTTTAGTTCATCAATGTACAACTTATTATCTGGCAGTTTCTTTCCTTTTGCTGTCCTTTCTTTCAAAACCCCATAGGGATTACTTCCTTGTTCTCCAC
The DNA here is from genome assembly GCF_019279795.1 of Protopterus annectens. Lineage (NCBI taxonomy): Eukaryota > Metazoa > Chordata > Ceratodontiformes > Protopteridae > Protopterus > Protopterus annectens. The sequence goes on from NC_056726.1 coordinate 1,540,070,437, forward strand.
ATTGCACTCATAACGTCAACCTCCTACCTACGAAATATTATCATTGTTGACCTTAGCTCTTTGTTTTCATGATAGCATTGGCTTGTCTGACTCATTTCTGCCTCACCTTCTGACCTTCAGCTGCAATTCCCACTTTCTACTTAGTCTGCAGGAAGTAGATGGCTCACAGCTCATTAATTTCAGTATTATTTCTTACAGCCAGCCATCTTTTACTAATTAGTCATATTGAATATACAGAGAAATTGTAAAATTGTAGTGACTAGAACCTTGCTTTATCACTGTAACTGTCCATTATGGCTATCACTATAACAAATAAACTACACTGCAATAGCGGTATCGAAATAACATGCTCCTTTAACCAAACAAAGAAATAAAAGGTTACAAAGCTGAAAGATCAACATTCATTAAATCATTCTTCCATAAATTATTTTTTGTGGCAATGGGGTTAAGATAATTTAGTTACACTTGACTAAAACTGATCAGTTTGACTCAGACCATGTATCAGTGATTGTGCTTTATCATAAATACTTCATGTTATGTTGAGAGACAGAGGCCTTACAACAGCCACATTCTCATCACAAAGTACAACAAACTCTGATGTCCCTGTTAGTCACAACAAAATTGTCTTACAGTTGCAGCAATCTCACAGTTTATCACTTCCAACAAACTTGCTGCAAACAATTGCCATTTGTTCTGATAATAGTGCTTATTTCAGTTAATGTACAGCCTTTTATCACAGCATATGTGTCAGAAACAAATAAAGTTTAGTGCCACTTTTTTCTGAATATAGTATTTTGTTCATTCTACACCCAGAAGGAAAACTTCTTTTCTCACTGTAGATCAATATATGAAAGCATAGATCAGACCACTACTTTTTATTACATCTTTTAGCAAAATTTCAAGCTTTAAAAACAGTGCTGGCATAGCCTAGATATTTTACATTATAGGTACTTTTATATAACAAGTAAAATGCACCGTCTTTTTGTTCATACAAAGATCTTATCCAGCATGCATTTCTCTTCCGTCCTTCCTCTATTTCCTTGTTTTTTTTATACATGCCTCTTCCCTTCCTATGCTATTTTAGGAGCTTCCTTGCTCTTCTTTGTTTCTCTCCTACATGTAGCTCCCTCTGCCCTCCACTGTTAAATCTTTTTAGAACCCCGTTTTCTAATTTTGAATGCTGCTATTATTGTTCTCAATGCTTTGATGACCCCTGTCAAACCTCTGGATTTGGTTTGTGCCCCTAGCTAACCCTGGAAGGTATTGCTTTCATCTGTTTTCCTGGCTGAATTGCAATATCTTGTTCTATTTCTCAGCTCAGTTTTATCACTTGCTGGTCTTATAACTGGGTGAAGAGTATAGTTTTTCTGATATTTTCATTATTTATTCACTTTCATCTTCAGCTACATAACCTTCCACTTTTTTCCACTTCCTCTTGAGTTTGGTAATTTGTCTTTCAAACTGTGCCCTTATTTCTTCTTTTCATAGGTTCATAGGTAGGTACTAGGCTATTGGCCCTGGGGCCTATATAAGCCTGGCCAAAAAGGTACACTGGCTTTCACCACCCAAGAAAATTATTTTCCTGTGTCCCTGTCGAGCAGAGCCAAAGAGATGATCCCCAGGGTGAATTTCCTATTTCCCATCCAGTCATCAAGATTTTTCTTGAAGAGTGCTAATGAGGAGCTCTGTTTGATATAGATAGGTAGTTTGTTCCAGAGTACAGGAAGTCTCTAGGACAGGAATCTATCGCTCCAGCATGTTCTGTTTATTGTGGTGACAAGGTTTAGGTCCCTAGAGCATTTGGCTCGGAGGGATTGGGATTTCCTTAAGTGGAGCATGTCCAACAGCTCTTGATTTGACATAGCTTTGCATGTTAGGCAGAGATCACCTCTGAGTAGGCGATCTGCGACAGAGTAAAGTTGGTGTTTTTTGAGACGGTCTGCATAGAGCATCTGTGTGAGGCTGGTAATCCTCTTTGTGAGGTATTTCTGTGGCCTTTCCAGTTGTTGTAGATGTCTTGTGAGGTACATACCAAAAGGGGCATTGTACTCTATAATGGGTCTAATGAGTGATGAGTAGAGGGGAACAATGACCTCTTTTTTCCTGGATGAGAAACCTTTTGTGATGAGGTGTCCCATGTAGAAGGATTTCTGGACTACTGTGGAATGTGATTATCAAAGGAGAGACTAGTGTCTACCTGTGTCCCAAGGTCTCTTATCACACTTTCAATGTTAAGCAGACTACCACCTATGTGGTAGCTCATGGGTACAGAGTTTTTACCAAAGGGGATGACAATGCACTTTTTGGCATTGATCTTGAGGCCATGGCTTTGACACCAGGCATCTGTCTCAGTGAGGCCCTTTTGTAGGATGTCCACATCATTAGGAGTTTCGATTATGGCTTCTAGTTTGCAGTCATCTGCAAATTTCATTTGCCAAAGACCTTCTGTGTTAGCCTGTACTTCAGAAAAGTAGATACCAAACAGGAGAGGACATAGGACTGAACCCTGTGGTACTCCACTTGTCACTGGTCTGAAGTCAGATTTAGAGTCTGCTACTTTCACAGTGTGGGTTCTGTCAGTGAGCCAGTTGGCAACCCATCTTGTGAGATAGGGATTTATACCTAGTTTAGTGAGTTTATCTATAATTCCAGAGTGGGGATGGTGTCAAAAGCCTTGGCGAGATCTAGATGAGGGCAAGGTAGTCCACACAACCTACCTGGACCTCGCAAAAGCCTTCGACACAATACCCCACTCGGGCATCATAAATAAGCCTACCAGCTTAAATATCAACCCCTATATCACAGGACGGGTTACAAACTGGCTCAGAGATAGAACCCACATGGTCAGAATCGCAGGTGCTATGTCCGAATCCAAACCAGTTACAAGTGGCATCCCACAGGGCTCAGTTCTGGGACTTCTCTTGTTCGGTATATACTTCTCTGAGGTTCAGGCTAACACGGGGGGATTATGGCTGACAAAGTTAGCAGATGACTGCAAACTGGGGGCCATAATCAAATCTCCAGCTGACACAAGCATCCTCCAAAAGGGTCTCACAGAGAATGATGCTTGGTGCCAGAGCCACGGCCTCAAGCTAAATGCTAAAAAGTGCATAGTCATCCCCTTTGGGAAAAACAAGGTGCCTACAAATTACCACATAGGTGGTAATCCATTAAGTACAGAAGAAGTAATTAGAGATTTGGGGATCAACGTAGATAGTAATCTCTCCTTTGATAATCACATTGCCAAAGTGGTTAGAAAGACCTTCTATATAGCCCACCTTATCACGAAAGGGTTCGCATCTAGATCAAGAGAGGTCATTGTGCCCCTCTACTCATCTCTCATCAGGCCCATAATTGAATACAATGCCCCTTTTGGGATGTACCTTACCTGACACCTGCAGCAACTGGAGAGACCCCAAAAGTACCTCACCAAGAGGATCATAGGCTACAAACAGATGTCCTATGCAGCTCGACTAAAGAAACTCCAGCTCTACTCAGTTGCTTACTGCCTACTCAGAGGCGATCTATGCCTGACGTACAAAGCCATGTCAAACCCAGAATTAATGGACATGCTCTACCTCAAAAACTCCAAGTCCCTTAGAGCTACACGCTCCAGGGAGCTAAACCTCAGTACAAAAATAAATAGGACATGCTGGAGGGACAGATTGATTTCCCAGAGGCTCCCCTCACTCTGGAATAGAATCCCAGTTCATGTTAGACATAGCCCCTCGCTGACCCTCTTCAAGCGAAATCTGCACACGTGGATGGGAAATCGCAAATTCACCCCTGGGATCTCTTCTGTGTCCCTGCTAGACAGAGGCACAGTAAACTAATCTTAAAAGGGTACCTTCTGTGACCTACTTTACAGAGGCACAGTAGGCTAATCTAATAGGGAGGAGGAAGCCAAATACACTCTGGCTAGGATTATAAATGCCCTAGGGCAGATAGCCTAGTATCTACCTATGAACCTATGAACCTATAGGCTGTGTAAACCACCTTACCCTCGTCTATGGCTTTGGTGACTGCTTCAAAGAAGTTTATCAGGATTAGGAGGCATGATCTGCCTTTTACAAACCAGAACTGGGTGGGTTCCAGAGTTTGGAGATTACCAATGTCTTTGTTTATAAGTTCCATGATGATATGTTCCATGGTCTATCAGACCAGGCTTGTTAGGCTATTGGAGCGGTAGTTCCTGGGGTCCTTGGTGGCTCCCCCTTTGTGAAGTGGGATAACCGTCACTGTGCGCCATTCAGTGGGCACAAAGCCTGAGGTGAGGCTATGATTGAACATGGTGCTTAGGTGGGGTGCCAGTTCATTCTGTAGTTCATGTAGAATGCAGCCTGGGATGTTGTCAGGTCTCATGGATGCTGTGTTCTTGGCTTTGGAGAGTGTGGTTTTTAACTGTCCAGCCGTGATTACGGGAAATTTGCATTCTTCTGGTATAGAGAAGGGCTCTTTAGGGGTGAGAGGGTGGTAAAGTTAGCACTGAACCTATCTGCCAGGATGTTGGCAATATCAGTTAGTTCTGTGTATTTAGTGCCATTGTGCTGTAACTCAGAGCAGATCTGAGTGTTGCCATTGAGATTCTTGACATAGCTATAGAATGCTTTGTGGTTATCTTTAGAATCAGTGGTGATTTTGTTTTTGTAACTAGCTTTGGAAGATTCTATGAGGGATCTCAGCTTCTTACTGAGGCTGACCAGGGAGTTCCTCCAGTCATGGGATTTTACTTTTTTTGCAACAGTTTCTTTCTTCTGTTGTAGAGTTTGTTTATGGGAGGGGACCACCAGATTGGCTTCCTTTTTTTGGAAGATAGCATCTTGGTTCTGTTAGGGATAGCACGATTCATGCACTTGTGTAAGTGCTTATAAAGTGCATTTGTGTAGGATTCAGCAGTCTTACCTCTATTGTCCATCTGCATGGGTGTCGTGAAGTTTGCCACTTCTGTCTTAAGAAGTGTGAAGTTGGCTTTGGAGAAATTTTTTAAGGAGGTTTCCCTAATTTCGGGGTGGGGGTGGGATGTGGATGTCTAGGGTGATTAGCTTGTGGATGGATCTGACCAATGAGGAATTGACCTCTGGTGTGGAACACTGGTCGACCATGTTGGTAATGACCAGGTCTAGGATATTGCTGCCCCTGGTGTGGGTGTGGATAAGGTGATCCAAGTCTTTGGAATTTATGAATTCCAGAATACGTTGAGCAAACGATTTGGGTACATGAGTAGTTTTCCCAGTTAATGGTGGGGTAGTTGATATCGCCCATTATTAGGGTGCTGGGTTGTACCCTACTATTTTCCAGTTATCAAGAAATGAGGAGTGGGAATCCTGGGGTATGGTGGGGGATCTGTAGCAAATTATAATTTGGATTGCGATCTTGCCCAGAGTTAGTTGCACTTGGATAATCTTGGATGCATTATACTGAGCAACTATCCTGGAGGTGTGGATATCCTTAATGAATATGGACACGCCTCCACCTTTAGTATTTCGGTCGAGGTTAGGTGGCCAAAAGGTGTGGTATGAATTATAGCCTAATAATGCAGGGGTGCTGTCTGGAGCTTTGAACCAGGTCTCTGTCACTGCATAGATGTCGATGTTCTCCATTTTAAGGAGTGCCTCGAGTAAATGCATTTTGAGCTTTAGACTTTTAGCATTGAGTAGCATTATCCTCAGATTTTGCTTGGTTGTACCTGTTACAGTAGTGAATTTGTCATTTGATCCTTGCCTAAAAAAGGCACTATAGGGGTGGCAAGAGCCTTAGCCAGTATCCGGAATCCCAAAGGCGACAGGTGCAGGCCATCTGTGGCAAAGCATCGTGGTCTGTCGATCATGTCATCCCAGGCAGACAGATACTGGATTCCCTTAGAATGACACCAGAAGCTTAGCCAGTTGTTGAAGTTGATCATTTTATCCTTGTACTGTGGTATCATTCTGGGTGATGGCAGGATGCTACTCAGGGCTAGGGTCATACCTGCCTTGGCTACAAAATTGAAGAGCTCCCCCATGTCTCTTTTCATGTAGCTAAAGGAGGTGTGTCTCAGGTCATTCACACCAATATGGACAATGACAGAGTCATATTTGTACTTGTTGTGGAGTGACCTGAGTGTGTGCTAGGTATCAGTCCCAGTATTACCAGATCTAAAATACTTGCTATTAGGGTACAATACTCTTTTTTCAGTGACATTTTATGTTTGCCTATTATCTTCTGGGCTCCCTCTCAGTCTGAAGTAGCATGTGTCAACTTGCACTTCAGTTTGACAAGTCATTGTGTAGCTTAATAGGGTAGAAAATGAAATGTGAATGAATTATATTTTGTTGATATTGGCTTGGGTCTTATAATTTTTACTTTCTGGGTAGTTGTGCCCAGGTGACATCTCCTTCAGAGGGCATCACGTTTGGGCTTATTCCTCCAGTGAATCTACAATCTGCTGCAGGAGGGCTTCGTTTCAGTCAAAGCACTGGTCTTCTTGATGGTCCGTCTTCTCCCATACAAGTTTCTGCAGGTGCAGTTGGTCTGTGACCACCCACCTAAGAGGAGTCCTGGTGAGGCAGACACATCACCGGTTTCTGACCCATGACTAGCTATGACAGTGGCAGGGATCTGTAGACTTGCTGTCTTCCTTCATCTTCTTTTTGTTCTTGTCATTGTTCTTCATTAATTTCTTCTTCATCATCTTCATCATCATATACACCTGCATGGTGGAAGCAAAATGACAAGATCACCATAAGTGTAACGTGTCAGCAAAATACAGCAAACTTTAAAGCCTACTTATCCAGTCTTGCTGAAAGTTTTTTCTGTCTCCTTTGATACAATGACCTATTAAGATGTGTCTTATCTTCAGCCATAAGGTAAAAATACACACAGTAAAATTGCAAAACTATTACCTAAGTAAATAGCGAGCACTCTTAAAAATATATATATTAAATGACTTCTGCAGGTGCTCTGTTTGTAGCTCATCTTCCCACCCCTACAGAATATCAGTCTGAAGTTGACTGACATCACTATATTCATATCTGTACTGCTCTGCAGGCTGTTGAATGCCCATGGCTTTAGTCATTTTCTGGCCATGGATACAGCAGATACATTTTTTGAAAGGGGCTGGCATAATAGCCCAGAATTCACAAAGTTATAATAAAATAAAGAAATATTTTTTTTATCTCCTTCACATACCATAGAGGAGATCTATTATTCCTGCCTTACAAGATGCCAAATACCAAAGGGTATAGCAAAATGACTAAGAAATGTGTACAAGAATCACGTTCCATGTACATTTTTATGGCCCGTACCCTGGCATGCATACATATGTTCCACTCATACATTAGCCTTATAATTCCATAAATGTGTCATGACATCCATACACCTGTTGTACAGCAAAGGCTGTATAGCATAAACCTGAAATAATGTGATTCATAAGTTTTACATTGAAAACTTTGAAAATGCATCAGTCGACTGGCATGTGGTTGAGTGGAAGTTTACAAGTCGGCAGAATGTCGAACCAAAATGTATCAACTATACTACAGAAATGGGCAGTGTAGTTTGAGTATTTGGGCTCGACATTGTGCAGAGAGATCGGGGTTCAGTGAGGAACAGGGAATTAGCCCATTTCCTCACTGTAGTACGATCTCGGAGTTGGTATATTTAATGTGCATGGGGTGTGGGGTGCAGGGGAGGGTGTAGCCCCCCCCCTGCAAAATAGTAGAAATAACGTACCATTGATTCTAGAGTGTAATGGTACGTTAATGTGCATAGCAGGAGGTGAGTGACTTCAGTGGTTAAGGTGTATGCCTTTCAATCACAAGGTGCAAGGTTCAATTCTCACCACTGGAAAGAGCTTTACAGAAACCTATGCATATTGTCTACTCAGAGGTGATCTCTGCTTAACATACAAGGCCATGTCAAACCCAGAACTGTTGGACATGCTACACTTAAAGACATCCCAATCCCTCAGAGCCACACGCTCCAGGGATCTAAACCTTGTCATCACAATAAACAAAACATGCTGGAGGGATAGGTTCCTGACCCAGAGACTCCCCAGACTCTGGAATAGATTGCCCATACATGTCAAGCAGAGTGCCTCTTTGGCCCTCTTCAAAAGGATCCTTGACGATTGGATGGGAGAAAGGAAATTCACCCCGGGGATCACGTCACTCACCCTGCTAGACAGGGGTCCAGGGAAGTAAATAGTGTGGGAAGAAATAGCCAGGGAATTGTTATGGCTAGGCTTGTATAGGCCCTAGGGCTGATAGCCTAGTACCAACCTATGAACCTATGAACATCCTGCTATTTCGAATGCATTGCAATGTAGATGTCAATGTATTCATTTTTGCATTGGTTGCTGTTTCAAAATTCTGAATTCAGCATTTCAGGTCAACATTCTGAACGGTTGACCAAAGCGAATTCGGAATTTCAATAGTAAACTGATTCATAAATATTTTATGCTAAGACATCTCTTATGTCTCAGCTCTACAATGGTTGTAGCTGGTTGACAGATTGCACTAAAGTGGACAGTGAGTTTATCAGAGATTTACAAGCAGAAGATAGCTGGATTCCACTGGTAAGGTATACACTGTCTATTCTAGCAATGCTGCCACAAAACAGGCCATAATTACACATGTAGAAATATTTCTTATGTGTATGTGTTATCTGCATGTTACACCTGATTTTCTCAACTGTCTAGGTTTAGTAGAACATGTTTGCACATGTATTATCATGCCATATCAGCAGACTGTTTTAACAGGTAACAATAGTCACATGTCCTAGTGTCCTAAGTGTAGGAGTAAGGGTTAACAGACTAGTGTCTTCTGTCTATCCTGCCTGCCTCAGTGTTATTGTAGCCACCTCTATAAGAAATTTGTTATGCACAGAACAGGGATCTAACACACCATGCCAGCAGACCTACCCTTGTGCAGACTAAATTATTTCAAGATCTATTATGCAGTACAATAGCACTAGCATTCTAATGTTTCTCTGGAAGAGATACATTCCCATTACCTATACACTTATTTTCAGTGTGTCTAAACAGGAGATATCATGATCACAGGATGGAAAATTCAGTGGGTGGAGAAGTTCCGCCAAGTAAAAATCAACTTTTGTTGAAGACAGTTTGGCACTGTGTGTGATGCCTACATGGTAATGATAGGTTACTTCAACCAGGGAGGAATCAAGTTTGGCAGTCTGTGATGCAAGATATCAATGTGGTGGTTGGGTATAGTTGTACTGTATCACAGTGTCAACATCAGATGGCTGACATGCTTAGCAGAGGGTGGCCATTCAGGGCCCACAGAACCGACAAATGTGGAGACATTCTTTAACTCAAGAGAGAATAAAATAATACTACAGTCATACCTGGTGGAGATATTCATGTTATTGCAATGTTATCTTATCCTATATATTTCAGAAAGAGATAGAGCATGTGAGATCTGTATAACAGAAGTTTACATATACAGGTAACACACACACACACACACACACACACACACACACACACACACACACACACACACACACACACACACACACACACACACACACACACACACACACACACACACAGTCAGCAGTGCTCCCTCAGTGTCTGAGGTGCATGTTGCTTCTTCTATGGGCATTCCCACCACAGTCGAATAGGCCAACAAGACAGATATATCTTATACTATCCCGTATCACAGTTGTCCCATAATATGCATACAGCGGGGAGACAATTCAATAGAGATGCGCAGCAATGCCATCCAGACATAATCTGCTGCTGCTGCAAGATCTGCAATGGAGCTGGCAAGTGTTGCATGGCATTCATGAGGGTGCTGACCAGCACAATCATGAGCTCTCTACAGACATAAATTGCAACCAAAGTGGTGTACTGAGGCCTATGGTCTCACAAATCACCTAATTAAGCACCTCCATGCATAGGCGTGCAGTGCATTATGTCTGACACATTCACAGTTTTTTTGTGAACATGGTATGGTAGAAACACTAGGTGACCATGTATCGGATATTTACAAGGGCAATTGTCATGTCTGGAACTGCCAGAAGGCCATCCACTCCTTGTTGCGGGTAATGATGAATACCTACCAGGAATAAATCCCCTAGTAAAATGTTCTGTCCAGATTCCAAAGTGCCATATCATCCCTGCCATGTGGGACTCTAATCCATGAGAGAAACCAGGTTGAGGTTATGCAGTGGTAACCTCTCCTGTGTTACAGGAGACCAGCTAATGCAGCCCTCACCTGCAGCCCCTGTGGTATTTTTAAGCAATAACTGACAAGTGGGTGTGGGTATATTAAGATTTACCCAAGTTTGGCATGGTTTGATCATAAGGGTGAAGCTCAAATGATTAAACAAAGCCAACCATGGGTAAATCATCATATATCCATGCCCATGAGTAATTTATTGCTATTATACAATGGCATTTTTTAAGAAAGAAATTGCTTACCTTTCTTAAATAATCTCTTTGTATAATGGCACTGTATTGTTCCTCCGTGTTGCTTCCTGTCCTTCTGCATTTCCTGTTGTACTGTGCATGAGAATGGGACTTGCATCCCCATGCTTGCAGAGTACAGCAGTGCTTTTAAACAGAAGCAATGGAAAAAAATAATCTCTGTTTTATTTATACTATAAAAGCTGAACAGTTTGGTACGAGAATATGTCAAGATGGTGCAGAAATACAAAGAAAGTGAGGTACTTTCCAGTTTCTTTACTTTTGCAGTATGTTTCTGATTTTTTCTGTATTTGGCCTGCCCACCATACATACCTCTGAATGGACAAAGATTTAAATAATGGGGACAAAGGCCCCAAAATAGGGATGGATTGTAAATGTTGCTCTTTTAAACTTAGAAAGCTATTAGAGTAACAAGATTTGTGTTAGTGCACATTGTCTGAAGGATATGAACTCTGAAACTCAAATGTGTGTCATTGTTTAGTGTCTTCAATCCTGAGCAATTTGTCAGAAAACCACACATTTTATGAGGAACAGACCAAAAATATGAGGCAAAAATCTGGACATTTTGTGAAAATCTGGAGAGTTGAGAGATATGCCTTTGTGCACATTATCAATAGAAAAAAATGTGGATATTCAATGGTATTTTAGCTGTGATACTTTTTTATTGTAGTATATGCTCATTTTGCAATGGGCATGCTTGTTGGTTTGTCCAATTAGCATGCATGTTTTTGAATAACAATGACCCATCATTGAATAATTACTATTCACCTACTTTGTGTATCCAGCAAGATATTATTGTATCCCCTACAAAAATAATGATGATTGTGATCCTCAACAACTTCCTTCATCTATTGCACTGAATTGTGTATGATACTCCATGGAACCAGATCATGCAGTACATGGTATGCCATGGAACCAGATCATGCAATATATGATACGCCATGGAACCAGATCATGCAGTATATGATACAGCATGGAACCAGATCATGCAGTATATGAAACACCATGGAACCAGATCATGCAGTATATGATACGCCATGGAACCAGATCATGTAGTATATGATAAGCCATGTAACCAGATCACGTAATATATGATACACCATGGAACCAGATAATGCAGTGTATGATACAACATGGAACCATATCATGCACCATATATGATACAGCATGGAATCAGATCATGCAGTATATACACCATGGAACCAGATTATGCAGTATATGATACGCCGTGGAACCAGATCATGCAATATATGATACCCCATGGAACCAGATCATACAGTATATGATACTCCATGGAACCAGATCATGTTGTATATGATACGCAGTGGAACCAGTTCATGCAGTATATGATACGCTGTGGAACCAACTCATGCAGTATATGATATGCCATGGAACCAGATCATGCAGTATATGATATACCATGGGACCAAATCATGCAGTACATGATATACCATTGAACCAGATCATGCAATATATGATACACCATGGAACCAGATCATGCAATATATGATACGCCATGGAAACAGATCATGCAGTGTATGATACGCCATGGAACCAGATCATGCAGTATATGATATGGCATGGAAACAGATCATACATATATGATATGCCATGGAACCAGATCATGTGATATATGATACCCCATGGGACCAGATCATACAGTATATGATATGCCATGGAACCAGATCATACAATATATGATACCCCATGGAAACAGATCATACAGTATATGATTGGTTCATAGGTTCATAGATAGGTTCATAGATTAGTACTAGGCTAACTACCCTTGTGGGCCATTTCAAGCCTAGCCAATTACCCCATGTGAGAATCAAACCCTACACCTTGTGTTTGTAAGGTAAACACCTTAACTATTATGCCATCTTCCCACCCCATATGCCATGGAACCAGATCATGCAATATATGATGCCCCATGGAAACAGATCATACAGTATATGATACTCCATAGAACCAGATCATGCAGTATATGATATGCCATGGAACCAGATCATGCAGTATATGATATGCCATGGAACCATATGCTGTATATATGATACGCCATGGAACCAGATCATGTAGTAGATGATACGCCATGGAATCAGATCATGCAGTATATGATATGTCATGGAACCAGATCACACAATATATGATACACCATGGAACCAGATCATGCAGTATATGATACACCATGGAACCAGATCATGCAGTATATGATACACCATAGAACCAGATCATGCAGTATATGATACACCATAGAACCAGATCATGCAGTATATCATACGCCATGGAACCAGATCATGCAATATATGATGCACAATGGAACCAGATCATGCAATATATGATATGCCATGGAACCATATCATACAGAATATGATACACCATGGAACCAGATCATGCAGGATATAATACGCCATGGAACCAGATCATGCAATATATGATACCCCATGGGACCAGATTATACAGTATATGATACACCATGGAACCAGATCATGCTGTATATGATATGCCATGGAACCAGATAATGCAGTATATGATACGCAGTGGAACCAGGTCATGCAGTGTATGATACGCCATGGAACCAGATCATGCTGTATATGATACGCCATGGAACCAGATGATGCAGTATATGATACGCCATGGAACCAGATCATGCAGTATATGATACGCCATGCAACCAGATCATGCAGTATATGATATGCCATGGAACCAGATCATGCTGTATATGATACGCCATGGAACCAGATCATGCAGTATATGATACGCCGTGGAACTAGATCATGCAGTATATGATACGCCATGCAACCAGATCATGCAGTGAATGATACGCCATGGAACTAGATCATGCAATATATGATACACCAAGGAACTAGATCATGCAATGTATGATACACCATGGAACCAGATCATTCAGAATATGATACACCAAGAAACCAGATCATGCAGTATATGATACGCAGTGGAACCAGGTCATGCAGTGTATGATACGCCATGGAACCAGATCATGCTGTATATGATACACCATGTAAACATATCATGCAGTATATGATACGCCATGGAACCAGATCATGCAATATATGATGCACCATGGAAACAGATCATGGAATGTATGATACACCATGGAACCAGATCATGCAGTATATGATACACCATGGAACCAGATCATGCAGTATATGATACACCATGGAACCAGATCATGCAGTATATGATACACCATAGAAGCAGATCATGCAGTATATAATACACCATGGAATCAAATCATGCAGTATATGATACGCCATGGAACCAGATCATGCAATATATGATACATCAGGGAGCTAGATCATGCACTAGCATAGCTTGATTAGAGAACTGCAAACATCATGTTTAGACTGTGTAACACTGTTACTTTGTAAATATCCTAGCCTACAGTTATCGAACAGATGATGTTTGCTTGAAGAGATACCATGTATTGTATCCATCACTGTCTAGGTGTCTTGCAAGGATGATTGCACCACTTGCTCCTAATGTTTGTGACCACCTTCAGAAGCTATGATTGGGGTGTTGGATAAATGATATATGATGATATAGTTCGAGGAGGTAGACAGTATTATCTGGCAAACACAACACAGAAATATTGTTTGGGGGATTGTCTACATTAACAGCATTTATATGGGTTGGCATGCATCTACGGACTGTACTAGCACTTGCCAACAAGATGACCTTGTGGGAAATCATTCTGGTGGGTGAGTCTGGCATAATGGTTAAGGTCTTCACGTGAAAGACAAAAGGTACTGGGTTTAATTCTGGTGTCAACATATTGGCTAGGCTTAAAATGGCCCTTTAGATCAGTTAACCTAGTATTCACCTATAAACCCATAAACTATTAACATACATGTATTACTTATGTGACATGTGAGAATCAGTGTAAACTACCTGTGTACAGAGCATGTTCACAGGAAATAAATCCCTGAATGTTGCAGCTACATGCCAGATCAGACAACAGTAGCCTTTCCTAGTAATATAACTTTACTTTATTCCTGTGGGCCAGATGGGACCTTTACTGCTGTTACTTGAGTGCAACTGATGACATTCAATACCTTGGGGAGGAATCTTGTTGATAGATCGACACCTTTTTCACCAAAACCAGTTAGCACACCTTTCGGCCACCTAACCCAGACAGAAACACTACATGTGGAGGCGTGTCCATATTCATTAAGGATGTCCACATCTCCAAGCTAGTTGCTCAGCATAATGCATCTGAGATTATCCAAGTGCAACTAACTCTGGGCAAGACCGCAATCCAAATTGCAGCTTGCTACAGACCCCCCACCATGCCCCAGGATTCCAACTCCTCTTTTCTTGATACACTGGAAAATATTAGGGTACATCCCAACACTCTAATAATGGGTGATTTCAACTACCCCACCATTAACTGGGAAAGCTACTCATGTACCAATACTTTAGCTCAATATTTTCTGGAATTCATAAATTCCAACACCTTGGATCAACTTATCCACACCCCCACCAGGGGTAGCAATATCATAGACCTGGTCATTACCAACATGGGTGACTGGTGCTCCACACCAGAGGTCAATTCCTCGTTGGTCAGATCTGACCACAACCTAATCACCCTAGACATCCACATCCCACCCCCACCCCCCACCCCCCATTAGGGAAACAACTGTAAAAAACTTCTCCAAAGCCAACTTTACACTTCTTAAGACAGAAGTGGCAAACTTTACAATACCCATGCAGATGGACAATAGAGGTACGGCTGCTGAATCCTACACAAATACACTTTATAAACTCTTACATGAGTGCATGGATTGTTCTATCCCTAACAGAACCAAGATGTTATCCTCCAAAGAAAGAAAGCCAATCTGGTGATCTTCTGCCATAAATAAACTATACAACAGAAGAAAGAAACTGTTGCAAAAAAGAGTAAAATCCTATGATTGGAGGAACTCCCTGGTCAGCCTAAGTAAGAAGCTGAGATCCCTCATAAAATCCTCCAAAGCTAGTTATGAAAACAAAATCACCACTGATTCTAAAGACAACCACAAAGTATACTATAGCTATGTTAATAATCTCAGTGGCAACACTCAGATCTGCTCTAAGTTACAGCACAATGACACTAAATAAACAGAACCAACTGATATTGTCAACTTCCTGGCAGATAGGTTCAGTGCTAACTTTACCCCCCTCTCACCCCCTAAAGGGCCCATCTCTATACCAGAAGAATGCAAAGTTCCTGTAATCATGGATGCCCAGGTAAAATCCTCACTCTCCAAAGCCAAGAACACAGCATCCATGGAACCTGATAACATCCTAGGCTGCATTCTACATGGGCTACAGAATAAACTGGCACCCCACCTAAGTACCATGTTTAATCATAGCCTCACCTGAGGCTTTGTGCCCATTGAATGGCTCACTGCGATAGTTATCCCACTCCACAAAAGGGGAGCCACAACAGACCCCGGGAACTACCGCCCCATTAGCCTGATGAGCCTGGTCTGCAAAGCCATGGAACGTATCATCATGAAACTCATAAACAAAGACATTGGTAATCTCCAAACTCTGGACCCCACCCAGTTCCGGTTTGTAAAAGGCAGATCATGTCTCCTAAACCTGATAGACTTCTTTGAAGCAGTCACCAAAGCCATAGATGAGGGTAAGGTGGTTCACACAGCCTTTCTAGATCTCGCCAAGGCTTTCAACACCATCCCCCACTCTAGAATTATAGATAAACTCACTAAACTAGGTATAAATCCCTATGTCACAAGATGGGCTGCCAGCTGGCTTACTGACAGAACTCACACTGTGAAAGTAGCAGACTCCAAATCCGACTTCAGACCAGTGACAAGTGGAATACCACAGGGTTCACTCTTGGGTCCTCTCCTGTTTGGTATTAACTTCTCTGAAGTACAGGCTAACACAGAAGGTCTTTGGCTAAGTTCACAGATGACTGCAAACTAGGATCTATAATCAAAACTCCTAACAATGTGGACATCCCACAAAAGGGTCTCACTGAGACAGATGCCTGGTGTCAAAGTCATGGCCTCAAGCTCAATGTCAAAAAGTGCATTGTCATCCCCTTTGGTAAATATTCTGTACCCATGAACTACCACATAGGCGGTAGTCTACTTAACACTGAACATGTGATAACAGACCTTGGGACACAGGTGGACAGTAGTCTCTCCTTTGATAATCACATCGCCACAATGGTCAGGAAATCCTTCTACGTGACACACCTCATCACAAAAGGTTTGTCATCCAGAAAAAAAGAGGTCATTGTTCCCCTCTGCTCATCACACATTAGACCCATTATAGAGTACAACACCCCTTTTGGTATGTACCTCACAAGACATCTACAACAACTGGAAAGGCTGCAGAAATACCTCACAAAGAGGATTACTGGCCTCAAACAGATGCCCTAAGAAGACCGTCTCAAAAAACTCCAGCTTTACTCCGTCGCATATCGCCTACTCAGAGGTGATCTCTGCCTTACATACAAAGGTATGTCAAACCCAGAGCTGTTGGACATGCTCAACTTAAAGAAATCCCAATCCTTCCGAGCTACGAGCTCTAGGGACCTAAACTTTTTCACCACAATAAACAGAACATGCTGGAGGGATAGATTCCTGTCCCAGAGACTTCTCACACTCTGGAACAGACTACATATCTATGTCAAACAGAGCTCCTCATTAGCACTCTTCATGAAAAATCTTGATGATTGGATGGGAAATAGGAAATTCACCCCGGGGATCACTTCTGTGGCTCTGCTTGACAGGGGCACAGGAAAATAATTTTCTTGGGTGGCGAAAGCCAGGGTACCTTTTTGGCTAGGCTTATATAGGCCCTAGGACCAATAGCCTAGTACCTACCTATGAACCTATGAACCATGTTGGGGGGGGCACCACCACCTACCACCAAAACATAAATATACCTACTCTGAGGTCATACAACAATGGAGAAAAGGGAAATATACACTTTTAAGGAAAGTGCATATGGAGAAACATTTTCATTGAAGTGGTAGTTGTTGAAACTGTCACTGATCTATGGATAGGCTCCCATTAGGGAGATATGTGATGTAATACAAGGCATGCACAGTGCTGTCAGTTTCTTCTACAGCTCTAGAGAACCAAATATGCTCATCTGCATGCAGCAACAAAATGTCAAGACTCTTAAAGAGTATATGAGGGACAGATGACTGAAAAATACCTCAAGTGTCTCCATTTCACCTATTAAAGGTTTTTGTAGCAAGTATAGTAAGAGCTACACATATCTTGGTATAAAGAGGACCAGGAAGACCATGTACCCAACATCGATTCATGCGGGCAGAGTATGCCTATCACGATACTCAGAATAGTCTCATAGTTTCTTTAAGCTGCATAAAGGTCAAGGACCATCATAACGCAGGCTCCAAGGTCATAGAGTAGACAATAGAATACCTCCATCTCCTCTACATCTTACCACAATCTTCTTCTCTATCAGAATATGATAAGTCAGCTTTTATCTACAGTACTATCATGCTCTCACAGATGGTGACTCACAACACAGTCAGTACTGGTTATTTATAAGGGAAGAAGATGCTGCTGAATATAAATGAGTGCAGCTGTAAACATGTCTGCTAGATGCAAGTCTCTCTCTTTTTTGTTTTTGGAACACTTTTTCTGCAGGTTATGGCATGTAAAAAAGTGCACTAAAATCTCTTAATATCTATAAATAATGACATTTTATAATTCACTCTATTACATCTCATTACTCATCCATTAGTTTATGCGGTATTATGTCCATATAGGATTATAGGATCATAGGAAGTTACTAGGCTATTGGCCCTGAAGGCCTTATAAGCCTAGCCAACAGTTTAACCTGTGCATAGACAAATCTGCACCCAATGCCTCTGTCCAGCAGGGACACGGGTGGAATCCCTGGGATGTATTTTGTATTTCCCATTCAGTTATCCAGATTGCGCTTAAAAATGGGTAAAGAGGTCCTCTATTTCATAGATGGGGTAGTCGCTAGGACACAAATCTGTCCTTCCAGCAAGTTCTATAGATGTCACAGACCAAGTTGACACTGCATGTGCAGGTTACTTGAGTGGAGCTTGACTTGCAGATATTCAGCAGTCCCATTAAGGTGGGGTCCGAGATCACCTTGTTTGTCAGACAGAGGTCACCTCTGAGGAGTCTGTATGAAACAGAGTAGTGAGATAGGGCTTTTAGCCTATCTTTGTCAGGTAGATTTTTGAGGCCCTGGATTCTCCTGGTGAGGAACCTCTTTGGTCTCTCCAGCTGTCTCATGTGCTTTGCGAGGTACATGCCAAATGGGGTGTTGTACTCAATGAGACCTTATAAATAAAGCTATTGGGGACCTACAGACACTGGATCCTACCCAGTTTGGTGTTGTTAAGGGCAGATCCTGCCTCTTAAACCTGGTTGATTTCTTTGAAACAGTCACCAAGGCCATTAACGAGGGGAAGGTGGTCCACACAGCCTATCTGGACCTCGCAAAAGCCTTCGATACAATACCTCACTTGGGCATTATAGATAAGCTCACCAGCTTAAATATAAACCCCTATGTCACTAGATGGGTTACAAACTGGCTCAAGGACAGAAACCACATGGTTAAAATTGCTGGAGCCATGTCAGACTCCAAACCAGTTACAAGTGGCGTCCCACAATGCTCAGTCCTGGGACCTCTCTTGTTCGGGATATATTTCTCAGAGGTACAGGCCAACATGGAAGGACTGTGGCTGACCAAGTTCGCAGATGACTGCAAACTGGGCACCATAATTGACTCTCCAGCCGACACAAGCATCCTCCAAAAGGGCCTCATAGAAACAGACAACTGGTGCCAGAGCCATGGCCTCAAGCTAAACGCCAAAAAGTGTATAGTCGTCCCCTTTGGCAAAAACAAAGTGTCCACAAATTACCACATAAGTGGTAATCCATTAAGTATGGAAGAAGTAATTAGGGAACTGGGGACCCAAGTTGATAGCAATCTCTCATTTAACAACCACGTGGCCAAAGTGGTTAGAAAAACATTTTATATAGCCCACCTAATCATGAAGGGATTCACATCTAGATCAGGGGAGGTCATCGTGCCTCTTTACTCATCCCTCATCAGGCCCATAATTGAGTACAATGCCCCTTTTGGGATGTACCTTACCAGACACCTGCAGCAACTGGAAAGACCCCAAAAGTACCTCGCCAAGAGGATCAAAGGGCTCAAACAGATGCCATATGCTGCCCGGTTAAAGAAACTCCAGCTCTACTCAGTGGCATACTGCCTGCTCAAAGGCGACTGTGCCTGACGTATAAAGCCATGTCCAACCTGGATTTAATGGACATGCTGCACCTCAGAAAATCCAAATCCCATCGAGCTACGTGCTCGAGAGACTTGAACCTCAGCACTGAAATAAATAGGACATGCTGGAGGGACAGATTCATAACCCAGAGGCTCCCTTCACTCTGGAATGAAACCCAGTCCAGGTTAGGCAGAGTCCCTCATTGACTCTCTTCAAGAGGAATCTTGATGAGTGGATGGGGGATTGTAGGTTTACCCCGGGTATCACTTCTGTGTCACTGTTAGACAGAGGCACAGTATACTAACCTCAAAAAAGGGCATAGCAAAATTAATTTAAAATGGGTGGTGAAAGCCAAACACACTCTGGCTAGGCTTATAAATGCCCTAGGGCAGATAGCCTAGTATGAACCTATGAACCTATGAACCTATGATGTGCCTTATAAGGGAAGAATACAGGGATGTTATGACCACCTTGTCCCCGTATAAGATACTCTTACTTATGAGGTGGGCCATGTAGAAAGCTTTCCATACAATGGAAGCAACATGGTGGTCAAAAGTCAGGCTGCTCTCAATCTGCGTACCCAAATCCCCCACAACTGACTGCATGCCTAGAACATTGTTATTAATGTGATAATCTGTGAGGACATCTTTCTCCCCAAAGGGGATGATGATACATTTTATTTTGTATTCAGCTTGAGGCCATGTTTCTGGCACCAGTCATTTGTTTGGGTGAGACCCTCTTGGAGGATGTCCACGTCACTAGGGGAATTGATGACAGCTCCCAACTTGCAGTCATCTGCAAACTTGATCAGCCATAGCCCACTGGTTTTGGACTGTACCTCAGAAAAGTATATCCCAAATAACAGAGACCCCAAGACTGATCCCTGGGGTACACCACTCGATATGCTTGATGTGGCTTCCCCTATTTTAACTAGGTGGGTTCTATTAGTGAGCCAGTTGGCTGCCCATCTGGTAACATATGGACTGATGCCTAGCTGAGAGAGTATATCTATTATACCCAAATGGGGAATAGTGTCAAAGGCTTTGGCCTGTTGAAGGTAGGCAGTGTGCACTGTCTTCCCCTCATCCATGGCTTTGGTAACTGTCTCAAACAAGTTGACCAAATTTAACAGACATGACCTCCCCATGATGAAGCCAAACTGTGTGAGATCGAGTGTTTGGAGTTTGCCAATGTCCTTGTTAATGAGGTCCATGATAATCCGTTCCATGGCCTTGCAGATCAGGCTAGTTAGGCTGATGGGTCTATAATTTCCTGGATCGGTGGACGCTCCGCTCCACTTTTGTGTAAAAGGATGACAGTGGCTGTTCTCCACTCAGATGGGTTGGAGCCAGTACTCAGGCTTTGGTTGAATAGGGCACCTAGTGGTGCTGCAAGTTCCTGCCTGAGTTTATGTAGGATGCAGCCTAGGATGTTATCAGGTCCCATGGAGGCTGTATATTTTATAGGTTCATAGGTTCATAGGTAGGTACTAGGCTATCGGCCCAAGGACCTAAGTAAGCTTAGCCAACAAGGTTCCCTAGCTTATGCCACCCAAGAAAGTTATTTTCCTGTGCCCCTGTCGAACAGAGCCACAGAAGTGATCCCCGGAGTGTATTTCCTATTTCTCATACACTCATCAAGATTTTTCTTAAAGAGTGCTAATGAGGAACTTTGCTTGACATAGATGGGTAGCTTGTTCCAGAGTATAGGAAGTCTCTGAGACAGGAATCTATCCCTCCAGCATGTCTTGTTTATTGTGGTGACAAGGTTTAGGTACTTAGAGCATGTAGCTTGGAGGGATTGGGATTTCTTTAGGTGTAGCATGTTCAACAGCTCTGAGTTTGACATAGCTTTATATGTTAGGCAGAGATCACCTCGGAGTAGGTGATATGCTACGACGTAAAGTTGGAGTTCTTTGAGGTGGTCAGTGTAGGGCATCTGTTTGAGGTCAGTAATCCACATTGTGAGGTACGTCTGTGGCCTTTCTAGCTGCTGCAGATGTCTTGTGAGGTACACTCCAAAAGGGGCATTGTACTCTATAATTCTAATGAATGTTGATTAGAGGGGAACAATGACCTCTTTTTTCCTGGATAAAAACCCTTTTGTGATGAGGTGTGCCATGTAGAAGGATTTCCTGACTACTGTGATGATGTAATTATCAAAGGAGAGACTACTGTCCACCTGGGTCCCAAGGTCTCTTATCACACATTCGGCATTAAGTAGACTGCTGCCTATGTGGTAGTTTATGGGTACAGAGTTTTTACCAAAGGGGATGACAATGCACTTTTTGGCATTCAGCTTGAGGCCATGGTTCTGACATTAGCCATCTGTCTCAGTGAGGCCCTTCTGTAGGATGTCCACATCATATGGGGACTCGACTATGGCTCCTACTTTGCAGTCATCTGCAAACTTCATTAGCCAAAGGTCTTCTGTGTTAGCCTGTACTTCAGAGAAGTAGATACCAAACAGGAGAGGTCTCAGTACTGAAACCTGTGGTACTCCACTTGTCACTGGTCTGAAGTCAGATTTGGAGTCTGCAACTTTTACAGTGTGGGTTCTATCAGTGAGTCAGTTAGCAACCCATCTTGTGATGTAGCGATTTATACAAGTTTAGTGAGTTTAGCTATCATTCCAGAATAGGGGATGGTGTCGAAAGCCTTGGTGAAGTCAAGATAGGCTGTGTGAATTACCTTACCCTCGTCTATGGCTTTGGTGACTGCCTTAAAGAAGTCGATCAGGTTCAGGTGGCATGATCTGCCTTTCACAAACCTGAACTAGGTGGGGTCCAGAGTTTGGAGGTTGCCAATGACTTTGTTTATGAGTTCCATGATGATACATTCTATGGCCTTAAAGACCAAGCTGGTCAGGCTAATAGGGTGATAGTTCCTGGGATCAGTGGTGGCTCCCCCTTTGTGGAGTGGGATAACTGTTGCTGTGTACCAATAAGTGGGCACAAAGCCTGACGTGAGGCTATGAATGAGCATGGTGCTCAGGTGGGGAGTCAGCTCATTCTGAAGTTTGTGTAAAACACAGCCTGGGATGTTGTCTGGTCCCATGGATGCTGTGTTTTTGGCTTTAGAGAGTGCAGTTTTTACCTGCGTAGTTGTCATTACAGGGACTCTGCATTCTTCCTGTATATATATGGGCCCTTTAGAGGTGAGAGGGGGTAAAGTTAGCACTGAACCTATCTGCCAGGATGTTGGCAATATCAGTTGGTTCTGTAATTTTCATGCCATTGTGCTGTAACTCAGAGCAGATCTGGGTGTTGCTATTGAGATTCTTGACATAGCGGTAGAATGCTTTGGGGTTGTCCCTAGAATCAGTGGCTAGCTGTGGAGGACCTTATAAGGGATCTCAGCTTCTTACTGAGGCTGACCAAGGAGCTTCTCCACTCATGGGATTTTACTCTCTTTTGCAACAGTTTTTTACTTCTGTTGTAGAGTTTGTTTAGGGCAGAGGACCACCAGATTGGCTTCCTTTTTTTGGAGGATAGCATCTTGGTTCTGTTTGGGATAGCATGATCCATGTACTCGTGTAAGTGCTTATAGAGTGCATTTGTGTAGGATTCAGAAGTCGTAACTGTATTGTCCATCTGCAGGGGTGTCATGAAGTTCACCACTTCTGTCTTAAGAGACATGAAGTTGGCTTTAGAGAAATTTTTTACAGTGGTTTCCTTAATGGGGGGTGGGAGTGGGATGTGAATATCTAGGGTGATTAGCTTATGGTTGGATCTGACCAATGAGGAGTTGACTTCAGGTGTGGAACACCGGTCACTCATGTTGGTAATGACTAGATCTAGGTTATTGTTGCCCCTGGTGGGGGTGTGGATAAGTTAATTCAGGGCATTGGAATTTATAAATTCCAGAAAGCGTTGAGTGAAGGAGTTGGTACATGAGTAGTTTTCCCATTTAATGGTGGGGTAGTTGAAATCACCCATTATTAGGGTGTTTGGTTGAACCCTAATATTTTCCAGTATATCAAGAAAAGAGGAGAGGGAATCCTGGAGCATGGTGGTGGATCTGTAGCAAACTACAATTTGGATTGCAGTTTTGCCCAGAGTTAGTTGCACTTAGATAACCTTGGATGCATTATGCAGAGCAACTAACCTGGAGGTGTGGATATCCTTAATGGATATGGACCCACCTCAGTCTTTGGTGTTCTGGTCCAGGTTAGATGGCAAAAAAGTGTGGTATAAGTTACAGCCTGGTAATGCAGGGGTGCTCTCTAGAGCCTTGAACCAGGTCTCAGTCACTGCACAGATGTCGAGGTTCTCCATTTTAAGGAGTGCCTTGAGGGAGTGCATTTTGAGATTTAGACTTCTAGCATTGAGTAACATTACCCTCAGTTTTTGCTTGCCTGTTCCTGTTATGGTGGTGAATTTGTCATTTGAACCTTGCCTAAAAAGGACACTATAGGGGTGGCAAGAGCCTTAGCCAGTATCCGGAATCCCAGGGGTGACAGGTGCAGGCCATCTCTGGCAAAGCATCTTGGTCTGTCATCCCGGTCAGACAAATACTGGATCCCCTTAGAATGACACCAGAAGCTTAGCCAATTGTTGAAGTTTTTGCCTTTGAGAGAGCAGTAATTACCTGATCCCTAGATATAAGAGGAAGGGAGCAGGTAGTGATAATGTCCTGATTTACTCATGGGGGGACAGAGGGGTGAAATTTTCGCTGAATCTGTCAACCAGCAAGTTTGCTATATCTACGGCATTTGTATATGTGGTGTCCTTGACCACCAGTTCTGAACAGATTTCGGAGCTACCTTTAAGATTAGGGATATATGTGAAGAAGGCCTTATGATTGTCTCTAGTAGATGTGGACAATTTGGACTTGAGGTTTGCTTTGGAGGATTTCACTAGTGCTCTTATTTCCTTGTTTAGGCTAAGGAGAGATTGCTTCCAATTGGGCACCTGCTCCTTCTTGGTCTTGGACAGCAAATTTTTTCTTTTGTTATAGAATTCATTTATTGGAGCTGTCTACCAGACAGGTTTACTCTTCATTGCGGACGATGATTTAGACCTGTCAGGTATTCCTGATTCCATGCATCTATATAAATGTCCATATAATAATTTGGTATAGTTTTGGATACTGGTGCCAGTTCCTAGAGAGGGGGAGGAGGCTGTGCGGCTGTTTATACCATCCCTCAGGAGGCTGTAATCAGCTTTGGAGAAGTTTTTTTGAATGACCCTAGCTAGAGGAGCGGGGGGGGGGGTTGCGGGAGATGGTGACTTCGAACGTGACTGTTTTATGGTCGGATCTTACAAGGGAGGATGATACTGCATGTAGTGTACGCTGTTGTGGTACAAACGGATGCACAAGTGACCAACTAGTATCGATGAACTGCCATCATCTTGCAAAATACAATGGAAACGTCTATGTCTGTTCATAGACGAACTATGCAAATTGTCTGTGAATGCCATTCTTATACTATAAAACATATACTGCAAAATATAACATTTCACAAACTGCTGATAATATCTCATAGCAGTTCAGCAAAGTAATTATGCATTAACGCAGAAAAAAAATGAGAAATGTTTCCTTACATCAATTGCTGAGAAACAGTTTCCTAGAAAAATATGGAAACACGTAGTAAAAAAAAGAGTTTACTGTGTGGAAAAAAAAAGACTACCGCAAAAAGGACTATCAAAAGCACAGTGTTTCAAAAATAACACCGCCTTGATCACTCAGATACTCCCTCCTTTCCCTGGTGTCTCACAAAAGGAACACAAAACCTCAGTTTACTATCCGTATGTACTAACACACCCAAGGAAAAAAATACTGCACTTCTAAAACGAAAATGATTGATGATGGCAAGAGAAAGTTAATGGGTTGCATTACAGAGTTTTTTTTTTTTTCAAATTTAGCACAGCTCATATGGAAATCACAGGATAGAAAGTAATAAAAATGGAGGAGAAAAGTTGTGCTATTTGAAAAATAGCAATACACAGTAAAATGAAAATTCAGCAGTATCGCAGGCACACACAGTCACACACATGCACAGACACACACACACACACACACACACACACACACACACACACACACACACACACACACACACACACACACACACACACACACACACGCACGTACGCATGCATGCACGCACGCACACATACAGTCACACATGCACAGACACCCACACATGCTTGTGCATGCACAACCACACACATACATAGTCAGCCTTGTTCAATAAAATAATTTAAATGAGCTAATGTTCAAAATTGCTCATTCATGAAAAATACACAGAAAGCAGAAAAAATAAACTGTACCCAAGTCAGGTGCAATAACTGATATTTGGGTGGTGGGTTGTACAGTATTTAACAATTTGTGTTCACTTGTGCTTTCATTCACCCTCTTGAGTTAGCAAAAGCACTCATGGGTAAATATTGAATAGCACTAATCCCCACCATTGAATATTGTTTAAATGCATTATGCATGCATTTATTCTGCAATACACGTCATGCTCCTTGCTGAAGATGATTTGAATATGTAATTCTCCCTGTCACTTACTGACATCAAGCTCTGCATCTTTTCTCCATGTGGGATACCTGACACAAAGCAA